>NC_092029.1:12565884-12865884 GCF_042242105.1 Pempheris klunzingeri | reverse complement strand
CGACAATGTACCGTCGTTGGTTTGCTGCTAATTATTTCTTATTTAAATATCAGACTAACGTAGAAACAAACAACTTGTCAGTGAGCGAGGTCCATTCAATCTCTCCCTGCTCTCCTTTCGTGTCAAGGCTTTCAGTCTGCCCGATAACAAAGACACCGGCAAATTACAACACAACCGCGACGAAAACAACGTTCCTGCACACAAACCTTTCACCGTGGACCAAAAAACAGAGAGTGTCATGCTCAAATACTCACTTTATCCTCATTCTTTGGTGCAGGTTCGCTGCTGCTGGACGCCTTGACAGAGCACTGACCAGTAACGTTAGTCCCAGCCGGGGAGAGACGAAAGGAGGCAACAACTTCAGGGTAAACAACTGATTGGCAGGAGGTGCTGGCCAATGAGAGGAGGCTGTGGACATTCTAGGGCGGTGCCGCGGGGGATTCTGAAAAATGATTGGTTGCAGGCCGGTTGCCAAGCTTGCGGGGGAAGGTTTCATGGGAATTGAATGCTTTTTGTTCGCTGTGTCTTTTGGAAGGCAGCTCCTCAGAACTACATTTCCCATCATACATTTCCCCAGCAGGAGCCCCCCCTTGACTTGTTTATCAGAAATAACTGAAAGGCAGGCAGAGGAGAGAGGAAAGAAGGGGATGTTGTATATTTCCATTTGTTTCATTTTGTGTTTAACCTCGTTTGTATTTGATTAAACAGACTAACAGACACTAACAACATCAGTATGCAAATATGAATGCCAACATGACAAATTGTCTGAAAGAAGTTAAAACTGGATTCTCATGTCATGTAATAGTGTGTGAGTTGTGTGTTTTAGATACAAAGGTATCTAAAAGGTATCTAAGGTACAAAGGTATCCAAAACTCCAACAAAAATATATATATATATATTAGATGCTCAAAGCTGCAGAGGAAACAGGTACCAAAAGAAGCTTTTAAGAAAATACATTCTTTATCTCAGTGCAGCACACCTGTCACACTGCAGACATGTTGCCTTTTACTGCAGCATACTATTTGCATACCGTTGTGCAAATGTTTACAGGGTGATTGATCTATTGACCAGCTGAAGACATAAACCAACAGCAGCCTACCTCATCGGGAAAAGGGTTTCAACAATTCTTTTAACTGAAAGTGAGCATGTCTCCACATTATATGATCGATTGTAACCTCACGTTTCGCAGAAATGTCAAATCTCAACTCAAAAGGAACAATGTGTTATATGTTTTATATCAGCTTTGCTTTAACACTAACATGCACCTATTTTTAAGGAGAGGGCCATTGGTTGCCTTTTCAGCGATGACCTTGGAAATGATCAAATACAATAAATGTTGGCCTACGTTGACCTTACCTATTGGTAAGGCATTACTCTATCCATACTATGCACAAAAAAGACTGTAGACCAGTATTACTTTTATTGGGGAGAAGAAAGGAGTAGGTGAAATTACACTTTTAACTTTCACTTTTTCCCTGAGTCAGAGGGTGTCTTTGTGACCTTCATCAGATGTAGGCATCCCTCTTTAAAAACACCTACAAGTCTGGAGCAGTGTGTTGTTGTGGAGGTGGAGGAGGAACCTGTGCGCAGGCGGAACCACAGTGATGAAGGCGGTAAAGAGGAGGGAAATTTGAAATGACCGGACCGCCTGTCGGTGAGAGCGCAACTGAGTCTCTCTAAGAAGTCAGCCAGCCAGCCACACAAAAAATAATTTACAACCTACAGAAGCAGTCTGAGGATATTAGATAAACTTGTCATTGGTGTCGAAAGTAGTAGCATCGTCTGTGCCGCAGAATGGAGACTCATTATGATCAGGTAAGTCATTAATCAGCCGCTAGCTTCGGGTGTTGCTAACACATTAGCTTTAGCATTGTTTACTTTCGCTAAGTTGTTGCATTCATCATTATGAATCAGCTTTCTGGTGATTTTGTTACGTTTAAGTAGCTCTTGTTTACGCTGGGATTGTTGCAAAGAGAGGTAGTCTTCGGGTTATGCAAAGATAATTCATTATATTAACATTATTTGTAAATAAATACGTTTGTTTTCGCGTCCGTAACGTTAGCAGTTTTGAAATCTCTTAAGGTATATAAGCGGAACGATGGGCTTGTTTGGGAAAACGCCGCCGTGTTGCTGAAAGTTGCTGCAATGGGATACAGTACAGTGTTTAAATGATTGCTCTTTTATTTTTACAGATCCAACTGTCATTTGGTCGTGAAAATAATCATTATTCAGTTGCACGCGTCTCAAAATATCTACAGCAACCTCCACCTTCTCTTGTCTGCAGATTTTAGACTCGCCCTCCAAAAACAGTTACATTGGAAGCTACTACCAGCCTCCAGACAGGATACTACCATTACCAAGACAGCTGGGGCTCCCTGCTCACTCATCCATCAGCATGGACTCACAGGTGGCCACTCTTCAGTTGTCTCAGACCAAACCTAAAGTGGACAGCAGAGGTTTGTCTCAGCCACTATGTCAAGCTCCTTGTCTCATACAGTGTGTTTTTTTATGGCCACCTTCTGCTAAGATCACCAGGCATGATTTTCCGTTGTTGTTAACTCCTCCTCAGCTGTTGTTGATGCACTGAAGACCCTCCAGGAGAAAATCAGGCGTTTGGAGCTGGAAAGGACGCAAGCAGAGAAGAGCTACCAGCAGTCCATCCATGAGTCTCAGGCACATCAACAGGTCACAGCATCTTACACGGTGTCCAATCAACCAGCAGCCAGCCGGCCTGAGACGGATAACTCTGTCAGGAAAGGTAGGCGATGAAGGAGGCAAAGCCAGAGGCCACTGCCATCTTCTTTTTTGCTTTTATGTCAATGTTTTTTTTAAACAGTTCTGTCTGTGTCTTGATGATAGCAGAGCTGGACTCAAAGCTGCAGTCTGCAGAGGCGCGTTGTAAAGTTCTTGAGAAGCAGCTGGACTACATGAGGAAGATGGTTGAAAACGCTAAGAAGGAGAGGAACGCTCTGAAGGAGAATCAGGTTGTCCAAAATGATACAAACTGACAGTAACAAAATTCAACACTTTCTTTATAAGTAGACCCTAAAACTATTATTCAATTATACAGAGAATTTGTAGGCTGCAAAACAGTTTGTTTTTTTTTAAATAACAAAACTGAATTAACTCTTTCACAAAAGTATATCAGTGATCCTGAGCCCTTACATCATCTGTGCTCCACTATTTCCTTGCATTTCTGAATATACTGTAAGTGACATAAATGCATGTTACTAACCTCCATCTTATCTCTGCTTACCTCCCCACTAGATTTCACTGCAGAACCAGCAGCCAAGCAGCTCAAACACCCATTCTCAGCAGGAGAAGCTTGAGAAACTTGAATCAGATTGTTTCAACTTGAGTCGGACCCAAACTCTGGCAGAGGTAATTCAGGGATTTCCAATTGGTTCATCTGAACACTATTCATCATAAGCTGAACGATAAGATCATCAATTACAGTGCAATTTTGCTTTTAGACCAAGCTTGCCATTCTGGAGCAAAAACTTCTGAAGGAAGAGCATGAGCGTCAACTAGTGCAGGAGAAAGCAGACAAGGTCAGCCCCCACACACACTTCGCTTTTCAGCTCTTTAAAGTAACAATGACACAAAAATTCAGTTTCAGTTTACTTTTTTAAAAATCTTGACAAAAAAAAAACGAAATGAGCTTTTCCTGACTTTAGCCATGCTATTATTATCACATCCTCAGCTGCAGAGGGATTTGGACAACAACCTTCGATTGTTTGTGCCAAACTCTGAAGAGATAAAGCCAAAGAAGAAGGCCAAAAAGCCCATCAAGGTACTTTTCTTACAAATGAAGCTGATTAACTGCCTGTATTTAGTTTGTGAGGAAAATATTTGTTTGCACTGATAACAGCCATCATCTCCCTCAGAAAACCTCCAGACAAAATGAGCCAGCATCACCCAGTGGCCCAAGGCACAAAAAAATACCCTTTGTTGCAGGAACGGTACGTCAGGTCTCTGCTCTAACTCCAAAAAACAGGCGCTAATAACCATTCCCCCTTTTGGTGCCTTTTGGCTGATGTTGATTTCCCCTGTTTGTCCCAGTCAACAAGCCCAAGCCATTCAGTCCACGCCAACATACAGAGTATACTTCACATGATGAAGCACCACCAGCCTCAGCTGTGTGAACGAGTGAGCTCGCTGCAGAGGTCTGGTTGTGGAGTCAGGAAAAGCCTCCATAAGGACTTTTCTCCATCTTCTGCCACTTTTCACAAGCCCAAACAAGCAGACCAGGCGGTGGGCTCGCTGTCCGACCTGCTCTTGGCTCTGCAGGACGAGCTGGGACAAATGAGCTTGTGAGTAAACTTTTCTTCAGATTCTTTTGTTTTACTTTTACACATATAGTAATCTGTGTCTGTGTTTTTTCCTGGCAGTGAGCATCAGGAGTTGGTGGATCAGATAGATGCAACCCAACATCATGAGCAGAGGCAGGATCTGCAGAGAGAACTGGAGAGGCTGGTGGCCAGGATGGAGGAAAAGGGAGCTCAGATCACTAAGCTCCGCAAACACCAGCAGACGGTATGTGAAGCATCAGTCGGTACGATCCAGAGGCACGTTTGTAAAGATGGTCAGCTGCACAATTTCTTACTTCAGTGGGGGATTTTGTAGATGTGTAAAAGCATTCTATGCCAACAGAAATCTATGGCCAGCGTCTATTTATAGGGTCAGCTGATCTCCATCTCTAATGTTTTCTGTCTTCGACTCCTGCACAGGTCCACAAATTGACCCAGAGCCATCCATGTGCTGCTGAGCCCACAGCCAAGAAGGGGGGTGGTATCAAGCCACCTGTTCCATCTCCTGTTAAGGCCAAGCAGAAAGGAAAAAAAGGTGTGACAACTCACAACAACCTGCAGCTTCTCAGAGAGACCCAGAAGTTTAGAAAAAGCCTAAAACAAGACGACCTCTCCTGGGAAACATGAGGTTCTATTAAACAGCTTTCTGTGTGTGAGCTTTGATGCTACAGCTGTGGAACCACAAGCTTTGGCTCCTTGCTGGCTGCTTTCCCCTCTCTTCACATGGCCTCTGGGACATTTTCAGTAAGCGATGAAAAGAGGGAATAAAGTGTTTTTGTGCTTTACACAGAACTTAATAATGTGTTACTCATTAAACCTGTGAAGCAATCTTACACATTCAGCGTCCTTCATAGGTCAGAGGGTGTACAGTTTATGAACCATGACCATATATCTCCTCTTAAATGAAGCTGGAATAATCTACTTTTAATATTTTAATATATTTTCAAATTTTAATAAAGTTTATTTTCTCTACATATTGTAAATACATTTTTGTTCACATTTTAGTTCTACCAGCACAAATGTTTTTCCCTCTCTGCACTATTGTCTGGCCTTCATATTGAGAACCACTAGGTGGCAGTACTCAGCTTGTGTATATTTTACAAATGTGAAGGTTCTTTTCTCCTGAACCACCGAACAGTTGCATATAATAACACATAGTTGTAATGGTGCACACCGTATCAAGCTCCTACTGTATTGAGAAGTCTATAATAGAGAGAAACCAAATGCTTTGTGGACTCTGTTACAGCAGCTGGCTGGACAGCTGAGTAAATGTGGCCCTGACCACAGGACAAACGGATGTGGTTTCTATTGCTGTGTACAAATGGGTGGAACTGCTTTTTGACACAGGACAGCCAAAACAGCTAAATTCTCTTAAATTCAACTATGATAACTATTTCTCATCTTAATTGTAGACTGGTCAGATGACAAGACACATTTCTGGCATGGCTGAGACTTTTACATTTGCTCTGTTTATTTGAGTCAGCCTCCTTCTATGGGATGAATAACCACATGTGAAGCTGCCTCATAACATTCCTGCATTATCTCCTCATTACCAGGTCAACATTCAGCTGTCTCATCAGGTCACATTTTTGATACACAGAAAGGATTTTTGACCTTAAAGCTAATCTCAGTCACCCCCCCATAGCACCAACTGAAATAAAAACAAGTGAAAATAGTGCGACATCCCTGTTCAAGGTTCAGGGTCATGGGAGAAGAAAACAGCTGATTGTTATTGCTGTTCTCTGCATTCAGCCTTTTCAGTTCATTATCTAGCTAACATTGCTTGGTCATGGTATTCCCGGCATGACTCAGAGTTCACTGCGTGGTTAAATGGACTGAGCTGGTGTATGAGAGAGAGACTAAATCTAATGCATTGTTTCTCTGCGCTCCCATATTAGATTACAGAGCATGCCTGGACACGGCAATCAGGTTAAGACCCCTCCAAGCCCACAGACATCTCCATCCCCTGCTATCCACTCTCCTGACCCTGCAGCTCTGATACCTTGTGACTGTGCACCACTCTTTTTGTCTGGTGTTGAATAGCAGTGGTGTGTTAAGAGAGCAGTGTATGTAGGAGGGCTGGGTAGATATGAGGCATTTTGTTGTGGGTGTGTGAAAGGAGTGCCTATAAACGGCTAATCGTCATATGAAGATAAAGATATGTCTACAGTGTAACATTCGAACAAGGACATTTGCCCGTAGACAAATTTACTTGTACAAACACTGAAAAGTAACATCCATAATGTGTGAATTCAAGTTTACTGATTAAGTTGGCTAACTGTAGGATTTTCCACATCTTAGTGAAAGAGCACAAGCTTTTCTATCTCTTTCCAGTAACAGTAGATGCTAAGTGCCGGGCCGCAGATTGTTTTCAATGGACACACAAGAGAGAGATTGTGGTGTGGTTGTCCAGAAAACACTTTCTCTTTAAACTCTCTTTGGTTCTGGGAAACTGTGCCAGCTGGGGACTTTGGGCCACTGAAAGAACAACAGTCTGCTCAGCACAAACACATTTTGTACGCACACACCTCAGTCAAGAATGCAGTGCGTACCGTGATTACTGAGTGTGCACAGTAACATTTCCTTTAGAGCTAGACGTTTTTGCTACATGAGCAGAACAGTGTGTGAAAAACAAGCGGGTTGGGTAGCAATCACTGATACATTTGGATATTAATGATACAACACAGCAAATGGCGTCACTGTTACTGATGTGTGCACAAGGCTGCAATAAACTTTGTACCTGTCTTCCTTTTCAAAAACACATTGACATAAAGAGAATGCTACAGTGTAGTGTGTACAGTAATTATCATCACTAAGCTATGTGAGTACCAGTCCAAGCGTTAGCCCACGCATTACACTGTATTATATACAGGACAATATGCATGTAGAATTGAGAAAAAGCGACCATGGAGTGGATGATTTTGGAGCTATTTGTTTATGGGCAAGGGGGGGGGCACTAGTGTCACCAAAAACTGTCCATATTATGAGGAGGAGTTGCCCAATCTTTTGGGGCTTTTTCAGTTCCCCTTAAAATGAAGCAATGCCTGCTTTCGATCCCTCATCAGAGGTAAAGGCCTTGAGTTGTGAGCAGTTTCTTCTTTAGAGGGATTTTTAGAGGCTTGAAGAGGTGAAAGTATTAAGTATTTGAATGATCAGACAAAACGCGACCGTATATTTTCTTTCTTATCTTTTCAAATATCTGGTCACAGTTTTATATTAGGAGTCCATGAAGAGTCCCGAACCCAAGGTTGGGAACCACTCTAGGCTATCAGAATGAGACGGAGGTCATTGATTCGTTGGGGTGGATCCAGCATGTGCAATATCAGAAATTTATGTAGATATGAATCTGACTATGCCTGTAAATTATATTGGTGCTTTTCCCAATAACCTCCAAGCATACTGACCAACACAATCAGACAGAGGAGCAATGGGGTAAAATAAAATCCATCAGCTATTTGCACATACTGTTCGTTATTCAGCCAAATAAGATGAGTTTGGCATTTTGTGAAAATCATTTACCCATGTGGTTTCTGAGAGTTTGTATAGGGCATATGAAGCTACCATGAGGAGAAGCCTAGCTTCTAACTAAATATGTTCAGAAAAATATGTTTCATGTGATGACTGATCAATGTGAGAATACCTAAATGTCCAGACATGGTCGAAGTGATTTGATTATGTGGTTTGCTGTTAATTTCTTCTTTAACCAGAGAACTTGTTGACATAGTATTAGCTACACACACACACACACACACACACAGGGCAAGACAGAGCGAAGCCTTGACTTGATACCTTTTGTTGTCCGGGAAACTAGCCCTTCAGCTGTAACCATGGTGACAGAGCCTTACACTAAGATGTGGCTGTGTATCATCGTCCCTCTTGAGATTTGTCATGCAAATTACCCGCCCAAAGAAAGTTGATACTGGCATTAAATGAGGGCAGATTCAGTGATTTGTTTAACAATATTCAAACTTTATTGGTTTTACATTGTGAAACTAAAGGCAACACTAGAAAACAAGGCACAAAATAAAAGGGTTGAGAGGGAAAAAAAGGGGGCAAAAAATAAGCACACAACATTTCAGGAGGCATTGTGGCACCTGCATGTGTCTACATATGGCTGTGTGAGAATATTTGTGTTTGTAAAAGTGAGTTGGGAGCAAAGCCAAAAACAATCGTACCTACAAGACTGATGGCGTCTAACACAAAATGTAGAATATATGGCACTACATTGTGTGCACAAAGCAATAAAGCTACAAGGCAAAGGGAGGGAATCAAAAAGCTTTTTACTCGTTGCTCTTGGAATTGAACACTGCAAGGCTGAAAACTGATAGGAGAGCCCTCCATAACCAAGCAAATTTGGATTTTAAATTTTAAAAAATCCTACTGGACAGAAAATAAGTATTCGATCCTACAATGAAATTACAACAAAAGTGGAATTCAAGTAATGACGTGGCTGTGTGCAACATGGAGGAACTGCAGCAGTAAAGAACACTATAGGTCTGAGGCTGTGGTTACGACATGACCGTTTACTTTGTTACAATGAGCTTGTGACAAGTTGTCCAGAATAAAACAAGGCTTCATCTAGTGGAAAACTGCCATTCATTAGCCGTTTATAGCCATTTCAGCAGCATTTAAACTCCTATAATCCTATTGTGTGATTGGGCAAAATGCGGGTACTTAAACACTACTAAAATGCCAGCCACTAAGTACAAGACACATCTAACAAACATTTTTAAACAAAAGAAGCCTGGTAATTGCCTGGACATCTTGTCACTAGCAAATGCTCTGTGGGTTTGATCAAGAAGTTAAGGCTGGGCGTGACAACACGGACATTTAAGCAGATTACATCACAAAATAACACTTCACAGGGGTCTGAAAGTGCTGAGTCCCATCAATATAGAATAAGTGTGGCGTATCATTTTACAAACTACAACTATATATGGATATTAACTGAATAAGGCACTTTTCCTTAAGAGGTGCACGGACTGAGAAAGCAACTTGTAGAAGCTGCAGAGAGGCAACACAATGGACATCTATTGGAATCCATGGATACCGGAGGTGTTTTGACACACCGCGATGTCGACATGTGATGCTGTGTTCTTAAGGAATGCAGCTACCATGTCAAACGCAAAGAGCACTCTGACTGGGTTCAGTGGTTACACAGCGTACCGCGTACACAGCATACTGTGAATAAAACTCTGATATTTCTCTAAATTTGGGGCGGAGGCTCTCCACATGCCGAGAATGTACAAATGAGTGCAGCTAAGGCAAAAACTCTGTAGCCTACTCGCCATAGTTGGGTCTTTGGGCTGTAGCCTAATGCCACCAGGTGACTGGGTTAAAAGGCGTGTTAATGGTGAGCAGCAGAAAACATGTAATCCTAAATTATAACAGCCAAAACAAAAACCAAAAAACAACACCTGCACTCTTGAATTCGCGGTCATACAAAACAAGGTGATTATTCATCTATTATCTAGTTAATATTCAAGACAAGCATCAGATTTTTTTGGCTGAACAATGAAAACATTTACAAAGACAAAGTTACAAAACAAAGCTTGTCAGTGCAATGCTCAATTTCCATGCCAAAACTGAGGACTTTGGCTTAATGCACACCATTTCAAGGCATTCTTTCAACTAGCATATGGGCTAATTACAAATAATCAAGTGGTTTTTAAGTGTATCTAAATCCTCAAAAGCATATGCAATTTATTGAAAAAAATAAAATCACAACTCCAAGCATCCAGCATGCAGCAATGGAAAAAAAAGGCATTTAACAGAACATTCTCGACACTGACAAGCCTCTACCAGCAAAATGTAATAATAAACACTCCTTCATTCAGCCTCTCCTCAAGTTGAAACCTAGAAGATAAAACAGGACATGGCTATGTACAGGAGGGACAAAATGGAGAGAGAAAAAAAAAAAAAAATCACAGTTAGCAGCAAGCTAATTAGAGAACTTGACATGAGCTCTAGCACAGCCACTTAGTTGTTGCAGTTCTGCACTTCATTCACATTCCTCTCATTTACACGGCAAAGTCCAAAATCACAGGTGCAACGCTCATTTAACAAGACCATCACTCAAACAGTCCAACATTTTTACCTCAATGCACTCTCTCCAATACTTTTTAAATTAAGTCCAATATTTTTGCTTTTTCTTTGAAAAAGGTACACTCCGAGATTCACATCACCAAACAGCGGTCTAAAATTTCCCTGCCAGCTCATTGCTCACGTTTGGAAATGAAACACAATTCACAACCAAGTTGTGACACATAACTAGTGAGCTGGGGGGAAATTTGGGAGCAGTATCTGGCAACACGAAAGGGAGAGCGCCTTTAAATTATTATTTATATAAGGTGAGAAGACCATGGGTTTGATTTACTTAATACAATCCTCTACTTATAGGGAAAAACTTCAGTCTTCACTGATCACAGCCCTCCAGTGACAACTATCTACTGTATTCTTCAACAATTAAAAGGCTCTTCAGTCCAGCTGGGATACGACAGTTCTCAGCAATATCAGCACCGCGATACAGTCTCTTTCTTAGAAATATAAACTAATGATAACACTCAGGCCACTCATCCTCTTCTAGTTCTCTCTTTAAGTCAAACTGGACATTAAAGGCACTTCACTGCTATCATTGTCCACATCAAGAAGGCGCATGCCATTGTGTATCTCTTCATTCGCTATATTACACATTATTTAAACAAATGAATTATTCATATTTCTGAAATACTCTACAATCTTTCATTTTGACTTCTCCAGAGAAATAGGGCCAAAGGGCCAGCTCAGCGTTAGCAACCCGAGTGGGTAAGTTCTGATTCTGGTAAAGATTAGAAATTACTATTGGGAGATAAAAGGATGGGAGATGACTTGACATATGATTTATTGCATTGAGCTGCTCTACTGGCAGTTAGTTTTTGACACATTTTTCCAACTAGTATTGGTTGAAAGATTTCCCCTGGGAAGTCAACGACAGAAAATGCACAGCACTCTAAATGTCAAGGGAGACACCCAAAATAAGACTGTTTACCAGAAGGATCGCTTGTTTTTCAATCTGACATCAGATGATTGGGTGTTGCTTTTATTCCCTCATGCTTTAAGTAACCCCACCTCTTTTACATCATCTATGAACGCATATACATGATACAGCTGCGTAGGGGAGAGGGAGCCTGCCCACAATTCAACAGGCTAAAAGCAGTACTGAATCATCAGAGTCGTCACGTTTAAGCATAGCTGTGAACTCAAACAGTGTTTCCAAATCAGGACCAAATAAATGACGTAAATGCTACCAGTTTGCAGCGGTACTACTCCCAAGCATCAACAGGAAAGCTACAGTGTGTTGTATACACACGAGTAACTCTCATGTGGTGTATTTAATTGAGGAATCAAGAGCAGAGGGGCTGTAAATAACACAAACCCCCACAGTTCCCTGACAAAGGGTCTTCACAGAATGACTACCAGCATGATGCGGTGGGAGCTGCAACCAGATTACGTAATCCATATGCTCAAATCTTAAATGCCATATCACTAGAGATCTGTTTAGTTGTAAAAGTTAGTGCTATGTGATTCATCATGCCTTTATCATGGGAGCCTAAATGCAGGCTACAACTGCAGCGCTAATACAGGCCTAAACCATCAGTGGCACAAACCAAAGAATCTTAATCTAAAGATCTAGAAAACTTGCTTGAAAACACTGTTTGAGTCCGTCAGGATGAGTGCGTGTCGAGTTGGGAGTCTTCTCTGGAAGGTTCTAGTCGGTGGACTTGAGTGATGAGGATCCAAAAGTGCGGCTGCTTCAAAGGGTGTGGTAGTTGCGGTCCTTGGACTTGCAGAATTTGTAGAGGAAGAAGATCACGGCCTGAAGGCCCAGGACCAGCACTATTCCACCAATGAAGCTGGCAGCGTCAAAGGTGTTCTTGTGAGGATCGGGAGAGGGGGTACTTGCTGTGGTGCTGCTGGTTCCAGCTGCGATACATGGATAGATAAGTTACTCATGTTTATCTAAATAACATGACTGATTTAGAGACATTCTCACTCCATCACAGTGTCAGACTCTGCCGCTTACTTGAAGTAGAGGATGCGGTCGTATAGGTGGTGTTACCACTGTGCGTGGGGGCAATGGAGGAAATAATGGTTGCATTGCCTGTAGTAGTCAGAACACATCCATTAGCCTTTACACAGCTAAACCATTTGACTTGTTTAAAGTTGTAATCCTTAAGATATTGGTTTTTGTTGATTTTCAGACACCTGTGTTTACTCATGGCACCAGTAATAGTGGTTTATTATTGAAGCAAGCACTACTTGAGCAGCTACTTTGTCAAAAATATAAATACTGGTGTATCTGTTTATAGTGCAGCCAAACAAACGCATTGTTTTAGCAAAGAAGTCAATTTGTCAGAAGTCAGTTTTCCACACAGCAGGGCACAGTTACGTTCGTTTCCTTGCTGAGGAGTTGGGTTTGTGCAGCTTTGTTGCCTTTTATTCTGTAATGTAACTCTTCATCTATCAGCTCGCTTTGGTTGGCCCCTCTTGTTCCAGCAGTAACTTCTCCACTGACGCAAAATGCTGAAAATTCATGTTGTCCTTTTTATGTAGACGTATTTCTGATGAACAATCACAGTCAGTGCTTGCCTTGGTGACAAATGCGCTACATTTCCTGTGGCTGATTCATAATGAAACTCATCCTGTTTCTCGCCAGTTGAAGACTTTCAATATAAAGCAGCGGCAGTTGGAAATGTTGGGTTTGTATTAGCGGTAACTTAATACAACTCTGATAAGATTTGAAGAGGGTGAGCAGTAAACAGTGGAGCTGTTATCACTGAGATGAAATGAAAACATTAACGCTCGCTTGCATGCTGCCTCGTTTCCTGTGAATATCTTATGCATGCATGTGTGAAGACGTTTTGGTGGACAGGAACGTTGGACTCAACTGCTAATAATGAGAAATACTACGTAAAGAAGTAATTACTGAGGTAAATACAATGAATGATATTGTAGAAAATAACTATATCAAGCAAATTCTTAAGGATTACAAATTTAAACTATTCACAAGACAACTTCAAACCTTAAAACCTGGACAACACAGCAGGGAGTAGCTGAGATTTTTAGGGACTGGTTACCTGTGGTGGTGTTGTTAGAGGTGGTGGTGACAACAGGGCTAGGGGGGACTGTAGCGGGAGGGGAAGCAGTCGGAGGAGCAGGGGTAGCTGAAGCCTGGACTGTTGAGGATAGAAAAGCTGGACAGGGAACCGACACCAAGACAGGGTGAAAGGAGGAACGCAAGAGAAGCCACCAAAACAACATGGTTACACAACCCTCCCTCATCAGGCCCTCTTAGGCAGGTGAAAGTTATTTTCTACACCTAGCCAAGTCTTTTGGACACAAACACGGAAAACAGATAAGAGACAGACCCAAAGCGCTGAAACTTACCATTAACTGACACCTTAGTTAGAGCGTAGCTAGACCCTAACAGAATCTGCAGGAATTTGGAGAACTGTGTTTTTTTTTTATAGAAATATAGAGTCTGCCGATTCTCTTAGGGCCTTAAAGAACACATGGTAATATAAATTGTTAATTTCCAGTCTGATATTCACAACTACTATATAATTAGACTTACCTGAGCAGCTAGCATTGCTGCAGGTCTCATTATCAGGCACAAGACTCATGTTGCGGCAGCTAGCAGGTACTGAAAGAGAGAAAAGTATCATAAATTAAATGCCCGATTCATGCTTTACATGAATTAAGTTTAAGTACTCCCTTTTATTCATTTCAGTTCAATCCTGAGCCTGTTAGTAGTAACTTGACGTCTCACAACACCCTCATTAAACAGCTCAACAAGAATCAAAGTGATCACCAACATCACAGTGTGTGTCCTAAAGATGACGTTCACACAGCAGCATTTGATGATCTGTCTTTCACTTGTTCTGAGCGTGCAAATACTTGAGCAACAAAATGCGCAGTGGGGTAATTTTATTTCCTTATCTGCCCCACAGGAAGGTCAGAGCTGTTATTCACACAGACCCACATCCTGAAGTTGGGAGGATGGTGCTGCTTCGACCCTGCTGCCTCCATCATAACACTTGATTATTTGAAGTTGGGCATGTCTGAAACCTGTTTGTAAGCATTTTATTTGAATTTTTACCACATTAGCACAGTATATGTGGCAATATTAGATTCTGATTCAACACATTGTTTATTCACAGCTAATACAGCTACTGATAATAAAACAGAAAAATTACCTTACGAGCAGTGGTTTAATAAGTACTCAGATCATATACTTAAGTAAAAGTAGTAAGACAACAATGTAAAAATACTACAAGTAAAAGTCCTGCAAATTTTACTTGAGTAAAAGTACAACAGCATCACCTGTGAATTACTATAGACTTATGTTACTAGTGTTTCAACATGCAAAAAGCGTTTTGATGTTGGAGCTGGTCAAGTATAAGCTCATTTTAACAACCTTATTCACCGCTATGTGGTTTACAGTGGGGCAAAAAAGTATTTAGTCAGCCACCAATTGTGCAAGTTCTCCCACTTAAAAAGATGAGAGAGGCCTGTAATTTTCATCATAGGTACACTTCAACTATGAGAGACAGAATGGGGGGAAAGAATCCAGGAAATCACATTGTAGGATTTTTAATGAATTAATTGGTAAATTCCTCGGTAAAATAAGTATTTGGTCACCTACAAACAAGCAAGATTTCTGGCTCTCACAGACCTGTAACTTCTTCTTTAAGAGGCTCCTCTGTCCTCCACTCGTTACCTGTATTAATGGCACTTGTTTGAACTCGTTATCAGTATAAAAGACACCTGTCCACAACCTCAAACAGTCACACTCCAAACTCCACTATGGCCAAGACCAAAGAGCTGTCAAAGGACACCAGAAACAAAATTGTAGACCTGCACCAGGCTGGGAAGACTGAATCTGCAATAGGTAAACTGCTTGGTGTGAAGAAATCAACTGTGGGAGCAATTATTAGAAAATGGAAGACATACAAGACCACTGATAATCTCCCTCGATCTGGGGCTCCACGCAAGATCTCACCCCGTGGGGTCAAAATGATCACAAGAACGGTGAGCAAAAATCCCAGAACCACACGGGGGGACCTAGTGAATGACCTGCAGACAGCTGGGACCAAAGCAACAAAGGCTACCATCAGTAACACACTACGCCGCCAGGGACTCAAATCCTGCAGTGCCAGACGTGTCCCCCTGCTTAAGCCAGTACATGTCCAGGCCCGTCTGAAGTTTGCTAGAGAGCATTTGGATGATCCAGAAGAGGATTGGGAGAATGTCATATGGTCAGATGAAACCAAAATAGAACTTTTTGGTAAAAACTCAACTTGTTGTGTTTGGAGGAGAAAGAATTGCATCCAAAGAACACCATACCTACTGTGAAGCATGGGGGTGGAAACATCATGCTTTGGGGCTGTTTATCTTCAAAGGGACCAGGACGACTGATCCGTGTAAAGGAAAGAATGAATGGGGCCATGTATCGTGAGATTTTGAGTTAAAACCTCCTTCCATCAGCAAGGGCATTGAAGATGAAACGTGGCTGGGTCTTTCAGCATGACAATGATCCCAAACACACCGCCCAGGCAACGAAGGAGTGGCTTCGTAAGAAGCATTTCAAGGTCCTGGAGTGGCCTAGCCAGTCTCCAGATCTCAACCCCATAGAAAATCTTTGGAGGGAGTTGAAAGTCCGTGTTGCCCAGCGACAGCCCCAAAACATCACTGCTCTAGAGGAGCTCTGCATGGAGGAATGGGCCAAAATACCAGCAACAGTGTGTGAAAACCTTGTGAAGACTTACAGAAAACGTTTGACCTCTGTCATTGCCAACAAAGGGTATATAACAAAGTATTGAGATGAACTTTTGTTATTGACCAAATACTTATTTTCCACCATAATTTGCAAATAAATTCTTTAAAAACCAGACAATGTGATTTTCTGGATTTTTTTTCTCATTCTGTCTCTCATAGTTGAAGTGTACCTATGATGAAAATTACAGGCCTCTCTCATCTTTTTAAGTGGGAGAACTTGCACAATTGGTGGCTGACTAAATACTTTTTTGCCCCACTGTATTTCCTAAAATCAAATGATTTGTATGTACAATGTTTATCTGCAATAAGTAGCGACTAAAAATGTCAAATAAAGGTTCCCTCTGAAATATAGTGCAGTACACGGGCAAAATACAATAAAATTGTCATTTTTTTGCTGTGTTCAGTCATAGTTTGATCATCTAGGGGTTTTCTCTTTTACTTTAAAATCGGATTACAAATTAACCACGACACAGAGGGACTTTGCCCCACCATAAAGTCTTGTCCATGCCAAATACTTGACAAGAGGTCAAGACACAGACATGACCCAGCATTAATTTAGTGATTTATTCATGTACCTAAAAGAGTAAATAATTTTTCAGACATCATTAACTGCAGCAAGATGGAATTCTATGAGTTAAACAAACACAGACGTTTCTATCAGTTTGTGCTTCTTCAATATATAACTCGGCCTGCGTCACAGTGAGGAAACCATGAGTCACGACTGACGCAGCAACTTGTGACTACTGATTGTTTTCACACCCAGTTATACGCCATTACTCCTGCCGTTCCTCCTGCCATTCCTCCTGCTATTCCTCCTGCCATTCCTCCTGCTATTCACGCTAAACTGTGTAAACATTTGATTACAACCTTTGAAACAAACATCCATACAACAGAAATGTCATATTGCCCAAATACTGTATGTACAGGAAACTATTTGATAAATTTGGGACAGTAATTTCAAAATGACTTTATATTAAGAAAAATATAATAAAAAATGTAAAATACTTAAGAGCTAATTTGGGATTCAGAATGTATGTGAAGTTTTGATAATCAATAAATATATTATGTATTAGAGCTGAAATTAATGATTTGTAAGCTACTGAAACTAAACGTCTAAGTAATGAGGAAGTGGAAAATATATTCCCCATTCAATAATGATTAAACATAGTGACAGGGAAGGCCATTAAAAGGCCTTTCACCTCATCTTTGTTTATAAAAAAATTTGTTTCTATGAGCATATGGGGTCATTATCACAGTGGAATACAGGAGCATTGGGTGTAGTGCACCTGGTGCTGTAAAATACCTCCCTACACCTCCCTTCCTCGTTATACTATAATTCACAGCAACCAAACGTAGTGACTCCCACCAGATGGCTGCTCATAAATTACAGATTCACCAATTTTAACAGTAAGGCTGCAGCCATTGTTGGAAGCATCTTTCGGCTTTCTCCAAACACTGCCACAAATGACTCACGAGTCTGTGTTACATTTTCCACGGCTCACAGGGCTGTATTTTGTGGTCCTTATATCAGGTTATGCATCTTTGCGCACTAGCCTTGGATACAAGCAGCTACCAAATGGCTGTCCTGTCGTAACGATCAGTTTGTGGATCACGACGTAAAGATTCTGTTGAGGTCATTTCTGTGGTTATCACCGAAGCTGGGCTTTGTGGTATTTGGCAAATTAATGCTCAGTGACTGCGATCTGAAAGAATAGCTACCAACGTAGGGCTGCAGCTTCATGTATGTTTTAACCTTTATCCAGTTAAATTACATGATTTAATAGTTTTGTTATGACTGACCAGGAAGGAAATTGAGCAAAAAAAAGAGAAAAAGATTGCCTCATATCTTCTGGAAATGTAATGAATCACTGCCTTTCTAAATGTTTACTCACACTCAAAGATCAGGTCATTTTGAGAGTGCAGCTGCATTATTTTTCACACTTTCTGTGTGATCTGACACTGCGATCTATGTATGTCGACCCATATGGGAAGAGATTTTTTTTTCACTCTCCAGTAGGTCAGAGGGTTGTTATCTCACAGGCAGCTGTGAAAGGTAGGGCTGGCTCTCACCCTTTATGGTGACATCATCAACACCACGAGGTTCATTCACAGCTCGCTCAAGCCAGACGTGCGAGTGAGGGGGCCCATCTTACCACTGAAAAAGCAGCCTCTTGGTTAAGAGCACTCATCAAGCTTCGTCACTGACTACAGCCTGCAGTTTAAGGCGCTACAGAGCTTGCGTGTACACGTGTAAGGTTTTTTTAACGTTTAAACACTGGGCTGCCGGGAAATGCGCCTCTGACGCCAAAAGCTGGTTTACACAAAATCTCTAAATCGAAGATAAACCTGGTAATGACAGTGTGGTAGGCGTTAGCTTGCTGCACCAGTGTGGTTACCCTGTGCAAAGCCACTTCAACTGGCCACAGCTGACCTTCTTGTTTTTACTGAGTACATATCAAATAGGGGATCCACTCTTGAGTTTGTGAAAGGCTTTAGCTCTAGGCTTACTTGGTATGTGTCTGTGTGCTTTTGTGGTAAGCAGTGAGTATCATTCAGAACAGTTGTCCCTGCTTGTTTCCTGTGTAAGAGGCTGGTGTCTAACAGCACTAAGGAACGTCTTTGAGAAGGAAGTTTAGGAGACACATCTCCCAACAAGAACAGGATTAAAAACAGCCAAACCTCCATGAAACATTTAGTAATGAGTCTGCCAACTTGTTTATTGTAGATTAAAACTTGTGAAAATGACTACAAATCAGCTAGAGGACAGGTCTTGATTTAAACTGTGTTTTTAACCCCGGTTGTTTTGTTCTTATTTCCTCATAGAGATTTAGTGTTACTGTAAACCTATGCAGGTTGCTTGCCAAAAGAGCTCTCCTTTTTCCCTCGACTCCCAGAAAAGGTTCATAACTGTCACCTCAACTGTCCTGTTCAACCACTTCATATATAATAAAGTAATGCGTCATTATGGACACACAGAAACAAAGCAGAAAGAGGGTGTGGATACACCAAATCTCAATACAGAAGGTCAAAGCTGCTCACTGGTGAAGTTGTCAAACAGGTCAGCTCCTATGAGAGCTAAAATACCTGTGCTTGTCCCACTTAAGTAAACTGTTGCAGGAGCAAAGCTGACAGATTTCGTACATGCTAGACCAACAAGTAATACAGTTGAGATTACACTCTTGTAAAAGTATCAGTAGTTCTTTGAGCCTAATGACAACTCAAATGAAACCTCAGTGCTCGAGCCATAAATTGTGAGAACAAGAAGTCACGTGAAATGTATCTTTTATCGTATCTCCACACTCTTTCCTCTCACTCGTGTTGCCATCCTCTTTCCTTCTGTTCCCCAGTGTGAGGATATTGCAGGCTTCCTGACACACATCCCCTCTCTTCCTCTCCTGCTCATCTTATTCACAAATCATTAGAGACCCGCTCGTGTCTGACTGCACACTGTGGACTCTACCTCATCAAACCCTTGGCCAAAAGTGTGCGTCTAAGCCAATAATCACGAGGGTTAATCGCACTGTTTTATTAATATCGGCTGACTGAAATTGAGTGACAAACCTACAATTTTAAGATACAACAATATGCCGCCTGATCTCTTCTTAAGCCAATAAACCTGCTAACTTATTTCCAATACTGAGAACATGAAAACAACCAGCTGACCTACTGACACCACAAACCGCAGAGGGGGCATGCAGTGAATGAAAAGCCATTGGTTGACTCGGGAAGCAATCTGTCATGAAGTTTTGTTACGGAAATGCCTTTTAACTGAATGATGCATATTTCTAAATCACAACCAGCAGACTTCCAAATTAGGTTGAAAACACCACTGCAGCATATTTCCCCTCTGTGGTGCAGAAGTCAGAGAGGTCTCTCATATCTGAAGCACTCATGTTTAGACAGACATTGCCATTAACATAATGAAATTGCAAAACAGTGACACAGATGTAGGCAAAGGGCAGCAAAACCACAGCTAAGGTGAAACTAAGACATTAATTTTTTTTTAAGAAAACAATGAGCTTTGCCTTCCCAGCCACATCAATCATCTACAATAAACATAATGTGATAAGAAATAGCACAGAGTCTATGCAATCTTGCAGAATTTTGCCCAACCTAAGGCCCTCATCCTATGGGGCCGTGTGCCAGTAATTTACTGCCAGACCAGCCAGTCCAGATGCACAGCGGTGGTTAGTGTTGCCAGACGATTACGATACAGCTCGGGCTTTGGAGAAAATGGGATGACATCATCTAAAAGTCAGCATCCACTGCCACAAATTCTTCCCAAAACCCAGGAATCATGTGTCTGATCGGTTCAGCGGTCTGCACAATTTAGGACGCACAAAGACCAACCTGTGTCGCACACTTAGGACAGACAGATACTCACATGTTGTGCAGTTAACCCACTGGCAGTCACCGGTGTTTCCACATAAATCACATGACAAAGCGGAGCATCCATCTGCAAAGAAAAGGTCACACATCAGATTTAGTTATGGTGGTCGTAAATGAAGGTAACTTCCTGCATGTGATAGAGGATGAAGCTCCAGCTCTCTGGAAGTCCATGTGCTGCTGCTAAAAAAAAAAAGGGTGTAACTTACAATAACAATGACAAATCCTTTTAGCACAAATAAACAAAAACAGGCATGTAAAGTGAGGCTGTTGCATAACAGGCTGATCTGGTACCTGATCAACTGGATCTGACAATTGCATCTGGTTCCTGCCTCCATAATCAACCCCTGTGTCCTCTCACTGCTCACATTGTGACAGGAATAGTTTGGTTCATTTCAATTTCATTTCAGCTCACATTGCTTGCTAGCTGCCTCCAAAGCGTTAGCTGGTTAACTTGCTGGCCAGCGTGTGGTGGGGGGGAGCTGACAAGTTGCCATAAAGGGTATCTAGTTTGTATGTTTTGTGTGAAGCAAAACAAATTTGAGTGACAAGTGTCAGACTGAGGAGCGAGGCACCCGACGGGCCCCGCAGGGACCAAAAATGGAGGCACACAGGCGGATTAAAGCCAGCTAGCGGGGGAGGAGGGGTGTCTTCACCGAGCTGAGGAGCGACACGGCAGCTGTGAGCTAGCCGCTAGCTCACCGATGAGAGGTCGGTAAACTTACCTGAGTCCGCGGCGGCTGATGCGCCAACCAGAGCCACAACTACAGCAACAAACACCGCCTTCAAGTGCATGACTGCGGACAACTTCTTGCTCCGTCTGCCCGGCTGGAGGGAAATAAATCTGCTGAGAAACGTCGAGAATGAGACTTGGCGGATTTCACTGCCTCCTCCCGTGTTGCTTTCCTGGTCGTCGCTGCTCGCTAGCTCGCCTACTTCCTATTTGACAGGTCATGTGGCACTTTTTTACTGGGAGGGGTGAGAAAAAAAACGAAAAAAAAAAAGTGTACGTGAGCTGCTAAGGCCTGAGGGAGAGAGAGAGAGAGAGAGGGAGGGAGGGAGGGAGGAAGGGAGGGAGGGAGAGGGTTTTCTACAAATTGTCATTCACCAAATGGTTTCACTTCCACTTCTGCTGGGATGAGACGTCGCTCTAATGCACCTGATGTAAAGCACACCTGTGACACCAAACACTGAATATTAATGTGCTAAAAGTAACCTCTCACAGTTTTATTTTAAGACAGCTAGAGTTGTATTTATAATCATTAAACTATTGGCATGATAGAGGAGAAATCTGAGTTGCCAAGCAAGACTTTACACATGTAAAACATCAGTATTTTCACCCTACAGTATTATCAGCATTGTGTTTTCTACTTCAGCACCTGCACAGATTTCTCTCTGCTGCTGCGTGTCTACTACAGTATAGTGGATATTATGAATTTTGTTGATTCTACCTGTTAAGTATTTTATGAATAAACACATTAAATGTAACAAAAATACAAGCAAGCTATTATAAAAGTATAATGTCCTTCACATGCACACACATACAAATGTGGAACCCTTACAGAATGATGAAATGCTAGTTGACAAAGGCACAAAACTTATTTTATTTGAGTCATGCACAGTTTAAACACAAAATTACAAATATCTACAAAGGTTCTGTAGAAAAGCAAAATACTTTTTTTTCACATATTTGTATATCCAGACAATGTTCCTTATGTTTATTTTATTACAAGAAAAACATTCACAGATCTTGTTTCAAAAGACATCAGTGATTAATGTGTAGGCGCTAAAACTTAAACACTCCACAATCTGTAACTTTACAGTCATATTTGGGTCTTTCATTGCAAGTCACAGCCGCTTCTAATCTCCTGAGGACGTCGTCACCCTCGACCACTTGACTAGAATGGAAAATAAAGGCATTAGATTGGAGCAAAATTGTATGAGAGATCTGAGATAATACAGAAATGTCTCTCAAGTCAAACTAGGGATACAAACCCAAATGCTACATAGGTCCTGTCCATCCATGGTGTTGGCTGCAGGGTGATGTAGAACTGGGAGCCATTGGTGTGTGGACCCTTATTGGCCATTCCCAGCGTGCCTCGTTTTGCGTGAGACACGGCAAAGCTCTCATCTGAGTGGAGAAAGGACACATGCTACAGACAGACAGAGTAAATCTTCCAGTAAAATACATGCTTGCACAGTGAACATCTGATAGTAACACTCAAGATGTATTGAAAAACCTTCAAATGTTGGGCCGTAGATTGACTCCCCTCCGTCACCTTTCCGTTCTGGAGAAATATCTGCAATATAGAAACATACAGTTACCGTGTGACTAGACCACAGGGCTACTACAAAAACTAATTTCAGAATATTTTTTGATTCACTTCCTCAGTCACACAGTATTGTGTGGATGGCTTTAGGTGCTGTCATAATCTAAATTTAGGTTAGGCTGTGTAGTCTCTCTGGGAAAAAATAATGAGTAATGTGGATAGGAAGACAGAGGAGTTTACTTATCTCACTTACTGTAAATAAAAGAGTCAGATCAGTTAAGAAAATTACAGCCTTTAAGAGCAGAAAAAGATAACCTTTAAGCCCAATTCATTGATCTCTACATGTGGCATGTGTGTGTCTAATGTGTGTCTAAAGGACCAGTGTGGACCGTACCTCCACCTTGCACCCAGCCGTTGGGCACCACACGATGAAACACGGAGCCCTTGTAGCACAGAGGTAGGCCACCCTGCGACAGGCCTCGCTCTCCGGTGCACAGAGCCTCGAAGTTCTTTGATGTCTTTGGACAAACATCTGAGAACAGCTGAGAAGGAGACGGAGAACAGCATGTCATTTTAACATGCTTTTATTCTGTAATGGTCATCTAGTGTCTTATGTCAATAAATTCAACAATATCTATTAGTGTTCTCTCAAGAGTGACGATGATAGATGGGTTGAGATAACACAGTATGGGATGTGTAAGCATTATGTGAAAATACATGAATTTGTACTTCACATGTCAGAGTTGCCTCACCTCAAACAATAACCTCCCCACTGCCTCTCCTGCTATCTCAATGTCCATGAAGACAAACTGATGCTATGATGAAAGGACAGAGATATGTAATCTTTTCAGGTCAAACATGTAATAAATATGCAATTTTTACAGAGTAATATTCAGCTAGAAGAGCCACTGGTGGCTGTAACTATGACTGGAGCCTGAAGGTTTGCAAACACTAATCCAAAAAAGTCATAAGTGGCGTGTGCAGAAGTCCTGTTTCATCAAAAATAGAAGAACTTTCCATACATCTATATTTTTTATGTACGTTTGTTATTTATGTGCCTGGGGTGTTGACTTGCCCCAGTTTTCTGGAGGTGTATCCTGTAGCAGTCCTCAGTGAGAGCCATGTAGAAAGCCTGCGGCCGAGTGGAAGTGAAACTCCACTGATTCTCGGCCCAGCTGGCGAGATCCTTGTCGTTACCGAGGAGAAGGCCGTTCAGAAAGCACATCAGGCTGCTGGAGTACTGCCACGCTTCACCACGCAGCTCCTTGAATCACAAGTGTTGAACAACAAATGGGTTGTGATTCAGCATTTCCGAATAACCACAACGTCAAACTACAGCAGCAACTGAGCTGTGTAGGTGTGTTTAGATGTATAGCAACCACAACCGTCAGCAGTCCATACATTAGCTCCTACTATTACAGCTGCATTATCATCAGATGAGGTCATCAGTGGTGGAAAGTAACAAGAATATTTACTCAAGTACAGTTCGGTTTTGATGCTTTTTAGTTTTATAATAATTTACACTTCTGCTGTGCTGAATTTTAGAGACAAATATAATAATAATGATAATTAGATTTTATAATAATATCATCTCTGTAATATAACACTGCCATAAGTCATACTGCTGCCTACTGATTTCCTTTGCTTGATACTTACTGTTTATACAACTATTCTACTTTAACTTAGCATCTACACCTCCATATTAGTCATACATAAAGAGTGGTATCATCATGTTTGCCAACATAGCTCTGCGTTTTAAGTTGTCCAGTTAACAACAACAATTTAAAACACGTGTGTGGGTGCGAAGTGCCTTTAAATAGCTAAAAATCTGAGCTTTACTTGTAATATAATCAGACGACTGACCCTTTTCTTGTTCCATAGATATGTGTGCCAGTCAAATTCGAGTAGTGGTTGAATGCTTGGATCCAGAAATGCCTCAGGAAACTTCTGCTTCAGCGCCTGTTGATTTTGCGTAAAGTTAGTCTAAAGAAACAAGCGTTGTTAACGTGAAGGTTAAAACATATGAATTTTACAAAACTATAAATCTGATTAAAATCAACGGTTTACCTCGGCAATACTTTTGGCAACATGAAAGTTACTGTTTTTGACTAAACCGATGATTTCTAGGTGCATTTTTCTTTTCGAGGCCATGAGAGAAAAGAAAATCACCCAGAAAGCCAAAGAAAGTCCTCAGCCTGTAAACAAGACCCTCGTATCCATAGCAACAAGCATTGGAAGGCGCCTTAATATGACGTACGAGTTAAACTGTCAGGCGTCGATCCAATTCGTGAGTGTTAATTTTCTTCAGACCTCGTCTTTTTATAATCATGATATTCTGGTATAAAAGTGGCATATTTTATTTTATAGAAAACGCCGAAGAGATACTTTAAAGAGATACTTTAAATGTCGAATTCACTTTCTTTTTTTACGTCGTGACATTAATACAACAACAAGGCAGCGTAGTACAGAGACTCTCAGCGAATTGGAACGTGGCCCAACGGCGCCACTGTTTGAAAACTCCTTTTGTCGTTGTCGTGTTTTCTCTTGTGTAGTACTGGCGTTTTTCTTCACGTTTACCTCTGTTAAATCAGATTGAATTATTTTCGGGGGGTAGTAATGGGCGTTCACGACTTGTGGTCTATCGTCGAGCCAGTTCGTGAGTCGGTGCCGCTCTACAGTTTGAGCGGAAAGACGCTGGCAGTTGACCTGAGTTTGTGGGTGTGCGAGGCCCAGCATGTCCAGGCTATGATGGGGAGAGTCACCAAGCCCCACCTGAGGTAAGTGTCGCAGTTTGTCTCTTTTAATGAATTCCTCAGTTCTAATATTTAAAACCATATCTTTTATGCCTCTGTTATCAATCTAAGTGATGCTTTTCTGTGCGTCCAGGAACTTATTTTTCAGGGTGTCCTCTCTCACCCTAATGGGGGTGAAGCTTGTCTTTGTGATGGAGGGAGAAGCCCCTAAACTTAAGGCTGAAACAATGAGCAAGAGGACAGAGACGAGATATGGAGGATTCAAAAAGGCTTCTGCACCGAAGTCTGCAACAAACACCAGCAGAGGGCGCTTCAAGGCTGTACTAAGAGAGGTTGGTTGGTTGGTCCCTCTCTCTCCTGCATCTCTCATCACAGTCAGTCATAGTAAATTCATGCTGTTGTCCTCCTCTGGCCTCTGTAGTGTGCAGAGATGTTGGACTATCTGGGTGTGCCCTGGGTGACAGCTGCTGGGGAGGCTGAGGCCATGTGTGCCTACCTGGACTCACAGGGCCTGGTGGACGGCTGCATCACCAATGATGGAGACGCGTTTTTGTATGGAGCCCGAACCATCTACAGGAACTTCAATATGAACAGTAAAGTACGTTTGTGAAGGTTCATCTCAATCATCCACAGTGTACAGAATCTGGAGAAAAGTTGAAACGAAATCACAGGACTGGAGTTCGATTTAAGATGCTTCACTGCTTGAAAGGCTTCTTAAGTTCAGTCTGTTCTGGAGATTAGTACTGAATTTGTTCCTGCGAGCAAAACTCAGTCAAGTGATTTAAACTAAACTTTCTCCAGAGCACTAAAAGTAACACCTGGGCACCCATTAGAGCTGTGACCTTTCCAGGATTTTGTTTAAATACAAAATATTCTTTTAATTTCCACAGTAAAATACTGTATTCCACATTTTTATTCCTGATTTTTTAATAATGGTTTTAAGTACAAGTATGACCTGTGAAGGAAGAGTATCTGGTTCTAGTTTTAGACAAAAAAGTAATCTTACTATTCATAAACAAAATTAGTTGTGTAATGAATTAGCAAACAGCTGATTAATGCATTTCAATTCTGATCATCAGTATTTATCAAGTATAAATGGAATAAAAATCTGCTCAATCAATGTAATCAATTACATCACGAAAAATTATTATTATAGCATTAAAAAGTAATACGGTTTTTGTTAGCTGCAGACCTTTAGCTTTATCAAGCCAGTATTTCATCCATGTCACTATCTGTTTTTTCTGTTCATTATTTATCATTTCTTACTACTGTGACATTCGCAATATCCTGTGCAATACACACATGTATGTAGTTTATATGTATTTATATTTTTTATCTCATTTTTATATTTACATTTATGTTTATATCCCTTGTTTTTGCACTAATTCTGCTACTGACACTTTATTTCTGCACTGTTCATGTGTCCTCTGTTGCTGTAACAAGTAAATATCCCGTGTGGGATGAATGAAGTCTCTCTTATTCTACTGATGCCTTGACTGTAAAAGCCATCAGATCTTCATAGTATTGTTTCTCACGCCTCCCTCCAGGACCCTCAGGTGGACTGTTACAGGACCTCCAGGGTGCAAACAGAGTTACATCTCAGCAGGGAGAATCTTGTCGGCCTGGCCGTCCTCCTTGGCTGTGATTATATTCCTAAAGTAAGGAGAGCGTCTTTAATCCGACATTTCCAACATCAAAATCGCTGATTTGAATGATTAACGTTAACCGTACATTATCCTTCTTCCATAAGGGGATACCAGGTGTTGGTAAAGAACAAGCTCTGAAGCTCATCCAGACGCTGAAAGGACAAACACTTCTGCAGAGGTAGGAAACAAACACACTGTGGATTATTTTCTTGCCTTTTGATTGCAGATAAGCATCTTTTTCTTTTCTGTTCAGTTTTTCCCTCATAGAGAGTGTGTGCAGTTTTGAGTTTGTGCACTTGTAACCTTCCTCTGATCACCTCAGGTTCATCCAGTGGAAGGAGGAGACCGCAGGTGTGTCTGTGGGAGTTCTAAAGAAGGTTGCTCATTGCCACGTGTGCCGACATCCTGGTGAGTGGTGCCCTGCTCTGAACTCTGACCCCTGAAGAGGTGGAATGCAAAGAGGAGGCGTCCCCTGAGAGGACATGTCTCACCCATGGCTGATTTAAAGCCATTCAGCCTGTAATGTTAAAACATGCACGTACGTGAGAGATGGACTAGTTGTTAGTTGCACTGTGTCAGTTGTTTATCTTGGCTTTTTACCTGCTTCTCATATTTTATCAAACGCCTCTCTGATTCAGCTCATTTGTTTTTCAGGTTCAGTGAAGGCACATGAACGTGGTGGCTGTGTGCTTTGCGACAGTAAACATTTCTGTCAACCTCAGGACTTTGATTACCAGTGTCCCTGTGACTGGCACTGCTATGAACAGACCCGCCAGGCCATGTCTTTTGAGGCAAACATCAGGAAGTATGTGGCTTTCCACAAATGAGCAGTAGTTTCATTTCACCACGAAACTAGTAAATGTTAATGCTTAAAATGAAAATCCAAAAAATGAATAGCAAATGTGGAATGAGATGAGAAAGCAAGAGCATAAAAGCAACATATTTAAAGGACGAGCAAGACCAGTAGCATTATAGTAAGTCTATCAATGATCATGATGATCATCATGTTACTTAAGTACATAAGTAAGTGTGCCTCTTCTTTAAGACCTTGAAGGCTTTCATATGATTTTTTTTTATTTTAAGTGTTTCATTTTGTTTTTAGGAAAACACTGGCAAGCCAACAGTTCCCTTTTACTGAGGTACGGCTGTTTTCATTTGCTTAGTGTTTCATAACTGTTTGAATAATCCACAGTATATAGTTTTTCATACTTTTGCACATTTTGCAGATCATTCGTGAGTTCCTGATTTCTAAGGATAAGCCTGTGTCGCATTTCAAGAGGAGACAGCCAAACATGCTGTTGATGCAGGTAATTGGTTTATTTAAATGACTTGTTCAGTTAGTCACCTCTTTAGTGAGTTGCATGTAAAAACAAAAATGTGTGTTTTCCAGAAATTTGCCTATGATAAGATGGAGTGGCCGAAGCACTACACCAGTGAAAAGGTTTTAGTCTTGATGACCTACGCAGAGTTGATGAACAGAAAATGTGGAAGAGAAATGTCCTCCCAAATCAAGCCCCTCGGGTAGTCCTCAAGTTCAATTTACATTTTTTTAACAACATTATTTCAGTACATGCATATAATAATCAGCATCTTTTTTCACATAAAAGAATATTGAAACCAAGGGTGAGGAATGCGGTTGCTTGTTTGGAAGTCATCTGGAGCACCCCAGGTCAGTTTAAATCATCCAGTGAAGGATGCTGTTCACATTCACATCAGTACTGCTCTGTTTTCCTGCTGTCCTCTTGCTCTCAAAGGAATAAGTAATTTGTAAGAAAACATCCTCTGGGTTGAGTGACGTGACCGCTGCACTAAGTGGAGGTTGGGGTGCGGGGTGCTTGTCACCGAGTCGTCTGTTAGTGACTTGCTGTGAGGTGGGGTTCGGAGGTGACAGATCAGTCACAACAGTCACTAGGTGCTAAACTGGCTTCCTTCCCAGGCTGGGAAATCTGTCATATCAAAGTCCACTTCACTAACAAGCCCACCTGACGGGACCAGCCTGAGGAAGTCTCAGTCGACTATTATATTATTATAAACTGTAGTTGCCTGATTAAATATCCCTGATCATATCTGGACCAAACGGATAAAAAGATAAACCTTTATTCGTCCCACATTGGGGAAATTTGCAAAATCCAATGTTGTGGGAACGGGTGGAAATTGGTTTATTTTTGATAAATGTAGATTTGCAAAAGCTAAATTATCTCACTACATTCTTGCATATAAATCTAACACATTCATGCATCCCAATACCCCTGTATGAAGAAAATGGTTTAAATGTTATGGCTGTGTTTATGATTAAAATACTTACATTTTGTAAAAAAAAAAAAAAAAAAAGTTAAGTTCTCACCTGCTTGCTTTAAAAAACAGGTTACCTGCAAATCATGCCATATGGAAAATAGAGCTGC
Source organism: Pempheris klunzingeri (assembly GCF_042242105.1). Lineage (NCBI taxonomy): Eukaryota > Metazoa > Chordata > Actinopteri > Acropomatiformes > Pempheridae > Pempheris > Pempheris klunzingeri. The sequence continues at coordinate 12,836,300 of NC_092029.1, read as the reverse complement.
TGTGATGTGTTGGTTACTTGATTGACAGAAAATTAATTGGCAACTATATTGACAATTGATTAATCATTCAGGCCAAGCTGAAATGCCAAATATTTCATGGTTTCAGGTTTTCAAATGTCAGAGTTTGCTGGTTTCTGTTGTCTTATTGTAAATCAAATATTTAATGATGCCACTTTGGGCTCCAGGAAATTTTGATGAAATGTTTTTGTGGCGGTGTACCACAAGAAGCAATTCTGGTCTCTTCACTAACGCTTCAAGTTTGTGTCCAACCTCATTAAAAAACCAGACGAGTCAAAAAAATGTTTTCCTTATTATTCCTTCCTTCCTATTATTCCTTAGACACTTATTGAGACCAGCCTGGTCCTGACCTTGACTTTTTTTTCTCTTCTCTGCAGAACATTATGTGTTTCCTGAGGAATGGCCTGCAGAGGACCGACACCAGGTGAGGACGGTGGAAGAAGAGTCTCTCTTTCGTGTGGCCTACCCAGAGGTGGTGGAGTGCTACCTGAGAGACAAAGCTCTGGCCAAAGAGAACAAGACCAAGAGTAAGGCAATCATTTATGATATTCACTTTAAAGAAATCCACATCAGTACATAAACATACAATATAATATTTCTCTGAAGATTATTATAAGATTAACCACATTTGACAGTGAATGTAGCAATGGGAGGCCTCCCACAGACTTGACGAGCTCCAAGACTTCCCACACTGTGCTGACATGGGTGTCGTGGCATCAAAGGCACCTGGAGCTTTGACTTGTTTTTCAAGGCTGTCTATTACAGCAGCTCTGACACCTGAAAATGTAGAGTTTGGCAGCTCGACTAGTTCACACCAAAGGCTTTGATGCAGCCGAGAGGTGTCTGTCTCTCTCACTTTATGCAGGTTGTACTTTGCTCCCCCCTGGTTATAACTGCTGTAGAGCTTCTCTTCCTTATGTGCAGGAAAACTAGACACTGACTGAAAGAGCTTTACAGCCAAGAGATATCAGAGTGAATATGTTCATAGGAGCTCATTCAAAATGTGCTTGAAATTCTTTACATCTTGAACACTGACATCCTGTCTCTATCTTCTTTACAGAGAAGAAGCAAAAGAGTAAAAAGGAGAAGCCATCTGATGTCTCTGATGGTATTTCGGACCTCTTGGCTCAGATGACCCTTCAGAGTTCCTCCAACACTCAACCACAAACTCTGATCTCTTCCATTTCAAGCACAGAGGAACCAGAAGTGGTGGTTTTGGACACTCCAGTGAACTATAAACATCAGCGGAGCTCAAAAGAAGACCACAGAAGCTCAGGCGATTGCCCCACCACTCCTCTGGCTCATGCAGAATCAGAGGCTGTTGCTTCGCCATCTGTGTCTGTTGTTATCGAGGCTCTGCACTTGAGTGACATCGACTGGGATGCTTTGTCCTTCACAGCCTCTCCAACTCCACAATCGGCTTCAAACCACACCACTGAGCCCAGGCTAAGTAAAACCACAGACAGTGACGTCACGGAAACAGGTGGCGGGAACACCAAGCAGAAAACCTCAAGTGATGTCAGAGAGGCAGACTCCAGATCTGCTCCAGAGCTGTGCTACACAGAGTGTCCTCTAAGGGACAGAGTGTTAATGAGGAACGCAGCTAAAGCTATAGACCAGGTGGAGACGTGCAGTAACGCAATCTCAAAACAACTACACTATGAGTTAGCCCCTCTCAAACACATTTCTTCTCTTAACTCAAAACCAAATGGACAGGTTCCCAGTAAAGGGGGCAGTGACACTAAATTGTCAGGAAAGGAATCTGCTGTCAACAAAAAAGGACCGCTCACTGACAAACGGCAGTGTCCAACAAATAACAAAACAGAAACTCACAGTTCAAAACAGCGGTTTAGGCCCGCGGTACAAGCTCAAAGTAAAACAAAAGACAGACCTAATGGCTCCCAGAAACCTCCTCAGAAATATAAATTTGTGAGAACGGCCATTTCATCATCGGCTGTCCCACCCCTGAGGTCCCACTCTGACCCAGGCCAAAGTCACAAGGACAGGAGCGTGCCACAGACTGTGTGTATGAGCGTGTGCTCATCCAGCGAGGAGAGCGATGCCGAGAACCAGCAGGCTGGACCTCGAAGAAAAGCTAAGGCCAAGCACATCAATAATATCAAGGGCAGCCTCCTTACAGGCTTCTCCCTGAAGCCCGTTTCTAAACCAAAAGTGACAACATCTCATACCAAAGTGTTGATACAACCAAAACCTCAGAGCTGCAGTGTAGATGTTGTGATAAACAGCATACCTGTGTCAACTAAAAGCACATGCCAGGATGTCTCACCAGCCCATGTGGATGGTGATGTCCTCCCTCAGACTCCAGCATCGCCTGTCGCCGTGTTCGACAGTGATGATTTGGTCATTTGTAACGAGAGTCCACTGCCGCTGGCAGAGAGACTGAGACTGAAATTCCTGAAGTGAGCAACATGATTACAGGGCCTCTTTTAATAATCCAATAATCATTTAAGTTGTTTTTCAAGGAAATAAGTGCAACTTTTGATGGTGCCAGCTCCTCAGATATGAGCTTTTGCTGCTAACATTATAACAAATAAAACATTTTTGGGTTTTGGACTGTTGATCAGACAAAACAAGTGTGAAACTGTGATGGGCACTTTTCACTGTTTTCTTATGTGTTTTTTATACCAAACAGTTAACCATGAAACCATTTTAACAATGACATGCCTGTTATTAGTGAGATGTGACTGAAGAACTGCAGAAAAGCCCATTTATCTACTTTTCTTTACATTTTTGTGCGTGTTGTGTCCATTAGATGTTTGTTGTATTATATGTTGTGAAATTGAAAAGCTTGACTAATTGTGTGGCAGATGCACAAAACATAAAATTGTTCAAATAAATAAGCTCTTTAAGAATGTTTTGTTGCACTAAACTAAACCTGTTGCTCTGATTCCAGAGGGAGGAGTTCATATCAATCAATGGAAAGCTTGTGGATTAGCACAGTTTTCAGTTTTAAATCCCATTTAACTGCTCCACATGTGCTTTTTTTTTTTTCTCCCACTGCTGTTTGACGAGCTCCATGTGACTTAACATAGCCGGAGAGAGAAGGCACTGCAGCTGAGGGGGACGCAGAGGACGCTGAGCCATTGGTTTTACAACCTGCCAGCGTTGGTCCCCTTGATCACGAGTGAGGCCTTACACACCTTTTCAGACATGAAAGGTCTGGCAGGAGCTTAGTGACAGCTGCATCCTCTGCCCAAATAACAACTCAGCCCCAGTACTGCCTCTTAAATCTTATTTTTCTATTTAAAAATGTGAACTTTTGTCTGGATAATTCCGCTGGTATTCCCAGGAAAATCAACTCGTCTCCCAGAGTCTGTTGAGGCATGTCAAATTTTCTGTGTAAATGTATAAACTATTCAAACAAGAAAATCTGCATTGGAAACAAGCATCATTACTCCTGTGGCAAAATGTGTGCATTCAAAGGTAGAACTGGATTTTAAGATTCACTAAAAGAACAGAAAAATTCTTTTGGACTTTAATATGCTTTTTTCATGCTTTATTTCTTGCTGATTCTGAAACTTTCTTATTTATGTTTAAACAGTTTATCTCTGTGAGGCTATACTCTGCACAAGTTAAAAATAGTATTGACTTATGTTTTTTTTGTGGACAATATAACTTCCAGACTGAAGACACACGCAGGCCTGACTTGTCGGAGAGGTGTGAAGATCTCAGGTGAAACGGCATCCTCTCATTCCTTCATTAGACAGATCGCATCAAACTGATAATTGTCGTCGTGCAGACTTTAAAGAGTAATTTCCCACAAAAGGAATCTAATTATTTTTCTTTCTATCACATTATCCGTCTATTTAGCCTTATTCACACCCCAGTGATAACGAACGACGAGGTCACATTTTGGCACTTGAGGTTTTCTTTGAACTTTTTTCGCCTGAGCTGTGAACCCATAAACCTCCGGAGATCTGCTTCTATATAAAAACGCGTTGGCAAAATCACCTTCACAGAACCTGCCTGTCATCCGCCGTTAATGTCGTCCTCCCCGCACGAGCGTCTGGAAGAGTCTGGATCTTTCTAACATGGACCTGGAGGTTGTTCAAGCTAAAATACTGGCTGAGTGGAAGACCCATGAGAGCACTTTTGGAGAAGATCAGGACTCGCTGCAGTCCACCTCACCGGAGTGCTCGATAGACTCCATGTGCTCCTCGCCGGAGATGTGCTACTCCAGCGGGCACCAGGACATGAGGGATTTCTCTTTCGGCTTCGCGGGACGCAGGGCGACTCCAACAGCGCAGAGTCAGAGCAAGCCCAAGATGTCCACCAAAAGACGCATGAAGGCCAGCGAGAGGGAGAAGATGCGGATGAGGAGTCTTGCGGAGGCTCTGCACCAGCTCCGAGACTACCTGCCGCCGGATTACAGCAAGAGAGGCCAGCCCCTGACCAAGATACAAACTCTCAAATACACAATCGAGTACATCAACAAGCTGTCAGACATCCTGAGCCGCGCGTAACGACGCAGATGGACCATTTTTACGCATCAGCTTTACTCTTATCTGGACATTTGATGGAGCTAGTTTTACACCTCTGATGAGTAATGCAACACCTCTAAGATAACTTAATAGTTTTGGTTTCATGTTTCTACTTCTCTTTTTTGCCCCTCCCTTGATGTAAATATTGTTTGGCGGGCACTTGGCAATTATTTGTGTATATGATGCTGCCTTTTTTTGGAATCATGAATTCAGTGTTTGGAAATAGGATTTGCTGTTTGTTTTGTGTGTATGTTCCGCTCATGGCATCTTGATGGGTATGAAATACAGCTTTACTGATGAGGAATCTCTCCAGTCTCTCCGTATGTTTAAGTTAAGAGAGAATTTAGAGAAACCTGATCATATTAGCTTATACTGATCTTAATGTTCTGTGTTTCTGGTATTTTGTAGGACTTGTGTAGCTGTAAGATATTCTTAAGATTTGTTATAAATAATTAGCCCTTTTTCTTTTAAATGATGAGATAAATGGTCTATCACACTCTTCATATATGTTTCCAGTTTTGGAAAATGTCAGGCTTCCTTTTTAAAAACAAGCTTTTACTGCTAAACTAATCCAATAAAATCATGATGTGTCAGATCCAGGTCGTATTCACAACCATGTTTCCTGCTTGAACATCCACAATAAATCAGTGTTGAGTGTTGAACCTGTGGCCCAGTTAATTAATGAACCGTCTTCAGGATGAGCACTACAATTAGAACGTACGTCAAACTACTCCTCCAATCAGAATGCCTGAAAACTGAGCACAGGCTGACTGACAGAACAACCAGCCAATCAGAAGGCAGCATTCTTCGCGGTGGGCGTATCTTCCACGTTATGCGCTCCTCACAAAGAAATCCCAGCCAGGGATGTAGTCTAGTCTGACGACTCCGCCATTTCAAAGCGCAAAGAGGCAACAGAGGCTGTAGGATATTTTGTACATCTCTTATTTTTCTAATATATATTTTTATTTTTGTTAGCAAATAGGAACATTATATTACTTTTTGAATCTACCTCGCCTGCATCACCAGCTGAAGTAAGTCACCCCCTCTCGACATTTCACTAAAGCGCTTGAAAATCACAGGAACGCCCCTTTTGTACATGACTAAAATTCAAACAAACACTTGTTATTAGCATTATTTATTTCGTATATGCAGTTAGCAGGATGGCTAGCCAAACGTTGAGCGGCTACTTTAATACTATTTTTAACGAAGCGACTGATTTTGACACAACATACGATGTGCCAGGTTTGTTGTGCGATGCGAATTCCAGGAATTAGACACGGCCCGTGTAGCACTTTTGCACTATAATTTGGCTAGCTGTGTCCAGCCTTAGCCCCTACATGCTAAGCAGTACTATTATATAATTATTAGAGACCTGACGTGTATTTCTTGCACAGGAGGCCTCTGATTGTCCTAGTTTAATATTTAAGAGCTCACACAGCTCCAAACGCCTCTTGGGATCAGGATAAAAATGTTTCCATGACGCTCGCCGTGCCATTGGCTCTGCAGGCTTATTGTTTAGTTTAAAATAACACTGTGATAATGTCTGTGTATGTGACAGTCCTCCATGGCATGTTTACAGTCTTTAAAGTTTCACTTATTGACATGCAGCAGAAACACCGCTCCTGTAAAGTGACCACAAGGAAAACTGAACAATTTAAGCTCTAAAAAGGTGGGATTAATTGCAGGGCGTTTGTTTTAGACATCATACATTTAAGCTTGGTGTACTTTTTACTGACAAGTGAGTGTACAGACAGATCAGAGAAAGTATGGTAAATATAGCAGTGGCTGCATAAATCATAATCTTAAACTCACTTCGTCACTCTTCAAATGGTAAAAAATAATCCCAAATCCTAAAACTTGTGTGTTTGAGTGTTTATTTTAGACCTACATACCCACTACTACTACTTTTTAGTTTGCTGAAACGACCATAATGAAAACACAATGTTCCTGCAGGCAGGGTACTAAATAGTACGTTAATGGTGACTTAATCATACCTTTGTTATCATGCATTTCATCTGCACCATTGCATAAATCATATTGCTATTCCTACAAGGATTCAACAACTGTGTTATATGTTTAATATATTCTTGTAGAATTCATCAATGTGTGGATTTCTTATGGGCATTGTTGGATCTTTGGACAAAATGTTAGGCACGCTGGAGGAAAAACAAGTTACAGTCGCCTGCTTCAGTCTTTGATTCTCTTTGATTTCTTCCGGGCAAATTTTAAGTGGCAGCGTCATGCTTCGCTCCTCTCAAATCCTCCTTCCTTTACCTTTCAGCTATCAGCTTTGTCTACCAGTTGCTCGTGTTTAACTCGTAAACTAACCACCTGCTTCAGTATGAGGCACGCACAGCCTGTCACACCCAATGATTGAGCTTTGCCTTGAATGCAACACTGAGGGTTTATGTTTCCAAGTCCTGTTGAGTGATTTTTTTTTAAAGGCCTTGTTTCATATTGTAAAAAGACGTATGTAAATACGTTGGTCATGAGTATTATAATCAAAAATGGTCTCATACAGAAAAGGAGGTTACATGTATCTTTTGGTTAAAATCTCAATGAAACTTTTTTTCACGAGTCATAGTTATACCAGCAAATATTTGTATTGCGTAAATGTTGTATTTTTATCCCTTGTACCTCATGTTCATGAGTAGTAGATTGAGGTGGAATAAATATTGAAGTCATCAAATGTAATTTCACAAATTTGTGCATTTGTATGAACAACAAACATGGGAATGTTATTTTCAAGTACCAATATTAGAGGAGGCTGTCATCGTAACAAATTACTGTATGTAAATATTGACCTACGTCCCCTCAGATGGATGCAGACACAGAAGAAAAGATGACAGAAACTTCAAAAACTTCCAAGGATGAATCTGAAAGACCCGTAATGGACAACAAAGTTAGGTCAGTCTTATGTTCCCACAGTCTAATACTGCCTTTATGGATCGATAATGTTTTTTTTAAACTGAAGTGAAACTTGGGTTTCTCGGGTTTCCTCAGTGTGCAGAGTTGTCAATTTCAGCTTTACACGATTGACTTGGGCTGGTGGCATAGTGGCATTTTTCCTCTTTTTTTTCTCCTCAGGGGTCGTGGGTTTAGAGGCCGCGGTCGAGGGGGTCGGATGAGTCGAGGCGTCATGCGTGGTGGGCGGGGTATGATGAAAGGGTTTGGTCCACCTGGACATGGGAGGGGTCGACCAAGAGATGGAGCCATGAATGGATTTGCACCCATGAGGTACTGATATATGTATGTGGTGTTAAATAGAAATGACAACATTTTGTTTTTATTAGCTGTTAAAAATGCAAAATAGTATCTACACAACCATCCCATAATATGAGCAGTATTTAAACTTGAAAATGCTTAACTGTCATGAATAAATTGCACCTCCCTCCCTTCCCTTGCAGAGGAATGAGGAGGATGCGACCTTACCCAGACCTAAGAGGTCATCGAGGTAGGGTTGGACCAATGGCCATGGGCCCCCCTCCTCCTCCCCCCCCACCACCTCCCATGCACCTCAGAGGCCCCTTCCCACCCATGCACAGGTAATCGCCTGACACAAACACATTCAGTCATATGCACAGATGCATGGTAGTCGAATGCTCTGCTTCCAGGACTGTTTGTCTTGGATTTAAAAATGAGTTTAAAAGCTTTGGTTTGTCTGAATAATTAATTATTTGTGTGGCCACTGTAGACCATGTAACTGTACATTAGTTGAAGTGTATTACTATTAAAGGCTTCCACCCATCCATCTATTGTCTATATATCTTTAAGGATCGTTGGGGGGCTGGAGCCAATCCCAGCTGACATTGGGTGAGAGGCGGGGTACACCCTGGACTGGTCGCCAGTCAATCACAGGGCCGACACATAGAGACAGACAACCATTCACGCTCACATCTACGGGCAATTTAGAGCCACCAATTAACCTGCATGTGTTTGGCCTGTGGGAGGAAGCCGGAGTACCCGGAGAGAACATGCAAACTCCACACAGAAAGGTTTGTTTTGAACAAGAGGCTTCCTCTGACCGAAAATCTGCACTCCTTGTTTGTAGGCATGGACCGCCCCCACCCCCTCCTCCAGGTCATCCTGGTTTCAGAGGGCGTCCACCACACCCTCGAGGCCGTGGCATGCCGCCCCCTGGACCTCCACGCCATTTCCACCCCCGTGGGCCAAGAGGGTAAGAACTGTTTGAATATTAATATCATACTTAAGCTCCGCAAGTCACGATTATCGACACTTTTCTTGCACGCTTTTAAGATTCCTAAATAGATTTAAAATACCTCTGGTAAGAATTTGAGACGTACTCACACAAGTTATATTATTCCTTTAAATCTGTCATGCAAATACGCAGTAAACTGCGAGTCAACAGACTGAGGGTTGTGACACAATGCACAGTCCTTTCTGTCCCTTTTCTCTTAAGCCTCATTATAGCTTAATTTCCTTCACTTTAACTCATTCTCTAATGATCACATTTCTTCTCAGTTTGTCTGTCAAAAAGAAGAAAGTATACAGCCTTTTGTCCAAATAATTTGTCTCACTACAACAAATGTTGAGTTGAAGAATTTTAACTTATAAATAGATAAAAATATACTTACTGCTAACTATTTGAATCCAGACTATTAAATAGTGCATGGAATCATGAACTTGCAGCAGACATTACACTGTATTTTGCCTTTCAAAGGTACACAGTAACCGAGAGAAGGGATGACATCCCTGACTGGAATAGTTCAGATGGCTGCTCTTATCAGAGTGTACCCCCTATTGGCCAAAGCCAAGAATCCAATGTGTGATTTTATCCTTTTACACAGCTACCACAATGGACCCGTCTCTCCTCCTCCTCACCCCCCACCTGGCAGAGGCCAGAGGTGGCCAGGGCCCCCTGGTGGCCGACGCTTTTAACACAGCCTGCCCTAAAAACAATAACCAAGCAGGTGTTAATGTAGAAGGGGCCTAAAGTGGTGCAGTAAATGAAATGCCCCTCAATTATGTGTTATACAAAGAGTATTTTGATGACATACTCTGTGGCCAAATGTCTGGTTATTGATATTGTCTACTGGCAAAGAAATAATGTGAAAATGACTAATGACAACCGAGGACACACAAAATGCCTCACAACTTTTAACAATGTAAAGGCATCCTCTGTTTTCCATGTTAAAGAAATACTGTTGGTACTGTAGGAACTATTTGACATTGTTGAGAAAAAGCTGTTGAAAACAAGTTTGAAGCCGCTGTCCTCAAAGGGAAGAAAAGTCTTGTCAAAGTTCGTTTAATGTTCTGTGGTTCTTGTTACAGTCACCCCGTGAGCCTTAAGAAAGCTTCTTGATCCTTTAATAAAGTATAAAAAATGGGTGATGCTGCATATTTGAAGGTGGGGAAAAATTAATGAAAGAGTGCACAGCAGCCCTCAAGCACCACTGTTACTAGTTTAGTACACCTTGGACCTCCCTAACTTTTCCTTTTGTTACATGGAACTAGTATGTATTATAACCTCACCAAGCAGTGCAGAAAATATTGTTTAACACTTACACATTTTTCAAGAGAACAGACAATATTCCACTTGTCGAGTATTCATGAGTATTTAATTTTATATCGTTAATGTGCAGCTATTTTAAGTTATGAGTATTGCTGTTTGGAACATTCATGTTTGTCTTCAGCAATCTATTGTGTAATGACAAAAAGGAAAAGGCATTATAAATGAATAGTATATTGAAATATATATCTAGTAGCTTTTATAAATGAAAGCAAATTACGTTAGTATTTGCTTTAGTCAAGAAATTACTCTTCACTGTGTTTAGTTTTTTGAAGTGTTATAAAAACGTTATTCACTGTAATTAACATAACTTTTGTGAACCTGTGAATGTGTTTTATGAAAACCGTCAAGACATATGACATAGCCGTGGAGAAAAAAAAATAAAACTAAAAAGAAACTCAACTTCTCTTTTTTTGTTTATTCACAAACAAGTCTGAGAGTTGTCATTACAGTTTACACAGATTATGTAATATATGAAAGAGAATGAACTAGAGCTGTACACAGTGGCAGAGTAACAGTGTTTCATACTTGAAAGTGAACATTTGATTTGACTGCAAAGATGCACATAAATATGTAGACATTTTTGAATGAGTGTGGAGGACCAAGAGCCTTTAATGACAGAATGAACCTTTTCTATAAGGTCACTGAGATAAGAAAAGGCTTAATCCACAAATGAATGAATTGCACTCACTCAGGTCCATTATCATTTCTCTTGCCATGCAAATTTGACTGGAGGAGTCAAACAACCGCTCCATGTGAGAGGCATTCAAATGCCTTTGACCGAACGTCATGTCGCAGTTAAAATTCAGTGGTAGCATGTCTAAAAGGAGGACATCATCTGCAAAGGATAAACACTCTGATATGACCAAGGACTTTCATATTTTCTTGCTGTTATAATAAGAAACTACCCAGTAATTTCAATTACCCAAACAGGGCTGGAAAACCTCACTATTGTCTATTTAAGTGTTTTTCTATTCTTATAATTCTTATTCTTTAATATTCATGTAATATATAAATATATGTTTGTTGCCATGACTGTAGTTGCACATAAAGGTGCTGTACCCCATAGCATGGAGTAGTAACAGATGAAGTGCAGTTATAGACAGTAATGGCACCAGCTCATGGGACACTAAAGAAAGTGGACACCAATTTAAAAAACATTTGAACTCTTCAGGTTTTGCAAGCTTTGTGAATGCATGTGGTGCTAATTTAGGCATTTTGAGGTCATAAACATAGACATAACAAAATCCTGCTGTAATGCAAAAGCACAGTCACAGGATTTATTTTTCTTGCTGTACGTTGTCTCTGCTGCTAACACAACCAAGGATTGTGAGTTATTTCTGGATGAAAAAGCATTTTATTACCCGAGTCGCTAAGGCACTGCAGAATCCTCAAATATGGCTGCAGACCTTCATCACAGCTAGTCTGCTTCATAAATTATCCACAGACCGGTGTTGGCTCTCCCCTACTCTGTCTGTCTTTTTCCATCTCTTCAGCACTTTCAGTACATTTTGCTGCCTCTTCAGTCTCTGCAGTCCCATCTTGTTTCTCCCTTTGGTTGATTATAACAGACTGACTGTTGTTGTCTCCTGAAGGGGGGCACACAGTACAGTTAACCTCCCAGGCCCCAGGAACCCAGGCCCTCCCTCACATCTCCCCCCTCCTTCACCAGCGGCGTGACGCCTAAGGTCCGGCTCTTCACTTGAAAAGGTGAGCCTCCTCTTGTGTCTTAATCCCTGAACCCCTCCCTCACTGACGCCTGGAGTTTCTCTCTTTCAGGATGGAAGCTGATTTCAGTGAGGCACAAAGGACTGTAGGATAAAAGGTTATGGTAGTTTTTATCTCTTATTAATGGCTCCAACCAATAGTCGAGCAAACCGATTTTTGCTCGACTTACATGGAAGTACGTCTGTACCTTTTTAAAATTTTAACAAGAACAGGCTGTAAGTGCATCTTGTGATGATGTAAGGAGAATGCACGTATATCCAGGACGAGATGGTCTATGAACCAGTATTATTGCACTAATAACTGGTGTGCAGAAATTTTGACTTGTCTCAGTAGGAAAAGCACAAAAAGCATGAATAATAAAACTAAGGAAGTCTGACTGTCATTTTGCTGCCTCAGTTCCAGGGTCCTGTTATTGTTCATGCTGCCTCACTGTCAAGACTGCCACTGAATTGAATGGAGCATCGTTGATGTTATTAGTAGTGATTTATTTTATTCTATTTGTGCTGGAAAAATGATCAGAAGCTCTGGGGCTTAAAGTGCAGTGAGCACAGTGACATCTGGTGGCTTTCAAAAAATATAACAACAATACAAAAACAGCCCCTTAATATTGGGGTCAAAGCTTGACAATAACCCTCTGATTTTAACAGTTTGAGCCTCATAGTTGTGCAATAAAAGTACTTTGAGTCTGCGTGCTTTTATTTTATCTAGAATCATTTTCTTCAGAAGTAAAATAATTAATACATTGCCTAAAAAAGACTAGATTTAGATTTACTTAGATTTAATCACATTGTTACATGGTATCTGTGCTTTTCCTACTGTGACAAGTCAATATGTCTACTTTCAAAACATCAATAGGCAAAGCAGATGTCAGTGAATAAAAGTTTAGGTATTGGGCAAATATTCACTTGTGGGCAACAAAGCCAACAGGAAAGTTCACAAGCTCGACCTAAACTCTGCAGCAGTAGGACACAACACTGCTGTCTGTCTGTGCTGGTGAGCACGGCTTTACAATGCATCACTACATCACTGACAAAACATTCAGACGCCTGTTGTTAAGGTGTGTTGAGGGATTTACGTTTTAGAAGTAAAGATTCCCATGGTACATGTAGTGCAATTAGAGTATCACCATGTTTTTAGGAAGTATAGTTGTATCTTACATTATAATGATGTATGAATCTCATTAGTTTAAACTTGTAACAGTTTTGTCTAGTGGTTGGAGCATTTTTAGGATTCAGGTAAGTTTTTGTGAGATTCATGTGCATCTTACTAAGGCTGATCTTTTCAAACCTGCAGTATCCAAACAAACTAAGAAGGAAATGTATGTGGATCATGTTTAGAATTTACGTAATTTCTGTCACAGTTAGTTGTTACAAATACCTACGTATTCATTGTGGATCCATGGTCATTACGGAAGAAATCATTTAAAATTATATGGGCAACAACATTTATAATCAGACTGGGTTCATGATCAGGGACTCAAAATTATACTAGTAATGAGTTGTGTTGTGTAGCTGGAAATATTGAGCCTTTTTGCAGCAAAGAAATGTTAAAGTGCCTCACCACAGTTTCCTTTTTTAAAGATGACACTGATTTATGTATGACCTCTGTATGATAGCTCATCTAATACAGGAAGAGAGGGGTGGTGGGGGGGGCAGGCCTAACATTCAGTAATTATTGCAGTGGAGAAAAGTGCCTGTGATGATAAATGCAGGGACTTTTACCAGGAAATCTCCCTGAAATGACGGGAAGTATTGCTCAGTCACTGAGCCTGCATACGTCAGGTTGTTTTCACTGTTGAACACATTTGAATGTTAAATTCAGTACTTTTTCCCCCTATATTGTGCCTCAAAGTTTGGTGTATACTAATTATTTAATAAATGAAAATTAAAGAAATGTCTCGTGTGCTAGTCTTGTGTCCTACAGAATACATGTGTTCATACAGAATTGCAATCCAATATCACTGCTGACAATTAAACAAGCATTAATATTAATATGATATAATTACTAGAATCACAATTCCCACAAAATAACTGCATTAAAGGGTGAGTTAAGGTTGTCGTTAAATGCAGAAGTTATTTATTCAAGAAAATCCACAATGTACAATTGATCTCACACTGTTTTGCCACAGAAAGACAGTGAAGACACACAGCAGCCAGTGAATGATTGTTAAACATGTAAGTCATTATGTGTTGACAGTATGAACTGATGACCTTTTTCTGTGCCGTTCAACACTAGATTGACAATGTTGAAATTTATATGATGAGTGGTCCATGAGTCCATTATGATCATGTCAATATTCCAGTTCCCAATGACATAAAAGAAGCATCCGTTTCTCGTCACTGAATTCACTGGCTGGGCTTGTCGGCGATGGGGTGGTCATCCCATATGGGTTCAAGGATGTGATCTGGAACCTTCTCCATGGCAGTCTGATAACATGAACAGAAGAGGGGTCCATTCATTCATGCATGTATAATTAGACTGAGCAGGTGGGATCACTGCCACTGAACGACTGACTCTGCAGTAACTTACCTTTGTCACCGCCATGGCTACACCTTCAGGGAGGTTCCTCTGGATGTATTCAAGGTACACCTGTGCTGTGCTGCCCGTTATGTGAGACAGCTACAAAACAAGAGAACAGATCTTAAACTCTTCATCTCATCATCACAATATAAGTAACAGACATTATTTTAAAGGGTTGATTTTAAGATGCAAGTACAGTACAGAGTAATTGAATTAAACAAACATAAATAGCCATGTTCAGGCTCATCACCTCAATGCACCGGTAGTGTGTCCTCATCTCATACTGGACCCTGTGTTTTTTGAAGATGTGAACTGACTTCAGGACTGTAAACCTCTCTGTGTCCTTAGGAGGTTCATAACTGTGGCAGAGGAAAGTAGATCATCTGTAACTGTCAGCTGTAATGTACGGCTAATCCAGTCCAACTTTATTTATGAAGCACATTTAAGAGCAACAACAGCTGACCAAGGAACAGCAGAGACCATAAAATAACGCAAGAGAAACAATAAAATACTAGTTTACAAGACAAAAAGAGCATAAGAAGAAGAAAGTCAGCTCTCACACTGAGTTAAAAGATGAGGAATAAAGATGCGTTTTAAGGAGGGATTTAAAAACAGGCGGTGTAGGAGCCAGCCTGACAGGCAGAGGCATCTTAGCTCTGTTGGTACTCACACTTTGTTGACGGTGATGCCCAGCTCTTTAGCTGCCATGGTGGAAAAGAACTCATAGCTGTCCAACACGGCTCTGTCGTGAGCTTTGACCAACACTGACACCTTCTGAAACAGTGTGTCGGGCTCCTCTGTGACAGTGATCTGCAAGGAAACCAGTGTAAGCAGGAAGCAAGACACATGCACACGTGTACGAGTATCACTTTTCATATTATATTAATATTGGGCTATTAAAACATAGTCTAAGGTAGAATAAAGAAACTGTAGTGATAACCCACTGATGAAGGTGTTGCTGATGAAAACACTGTTGCTGTGTGGAGGGAAGTGCTGGGTGGCAAAGGGAGATGGGACCTGCAGAGAAACAACAGTAATTAATCTCTGGCATAGTTATCAAGTTTATCACAAATGATACTGTGACGTTAGTGTGAGAAAACGGCTTAGTTGAGTTTGGTTTTGGCTTCACGCTCAGTCCTGTTTCAAATCCACTGAGTATATTATAACAGTTGATAACGCAAATATATGTGATGTTGTAGAATTTCAGGACAGATTTCAGGATCTTTTAATTAATGTAGAGATCAGTTATAGCCACATACACTCTACCAATCAAAACAGACACCCATGTTGCAGCCTTTTGCCACTCTGAATGACAGATTGTGGAATAATTTCCTTCTGCAGCTTTGCACAGCTTACTTCTATACAATTCTTATTAGTACAATTATACTAAAACTAGATTGCTTTTTCTGTAATCACTTATTCATGGCTTTACTTCGTTTATTCAAACCTGTCCTTTTGTATTTCCTGTAAAACCCTTTAGAGTATTGTCATTTTAATGCAGCCAAACAAGTGCTCTAATCATAGATTCATGCTCTACATTGATACATTTAATTTTTAATTTAACATGTGCAATGCTGCTTAAACAATTTGTGTAATGTTTCATACCACTGGAACCAAATGGTTGTAAGGACAACTGCTGCCTCATTGATGTACAGTAAAAGTGTTTGTTACTATTATTAATAAACAACACAGACTTACATCATAGAACAAAAACTGTAACCTACCTGATTATATTACATTTCCTGAGAGCTGAACAGGCGCCCAAAGCTCTCGGTCCCTGTGAATAAACTTAATTAGTGAACATCTACAGATGACATTTGCTGTATTCATGCAGTGTGGTCGTGACCAGCATGCAGCACCGACCGAATAGTCAGATGTTCTAACATAAACTATCACGATGGTTAATTATACACAGATGCTGCGCAAAAACAAGAAATATGTTGGTTACTGTACCGAATGTGAGCTTCCACTAAATATCCTCGCCAGACAGCATAATTGACGCCTGAGAGCCATGGGAGCGGCCATGTTTGTGGGGAAGGTGGGACAAAAGTTGAAATAAGTTTTCAGTGCTGCCCTCGTGTGTACTGGAGGGTGAACGACCACAGCTGAGAGGGCCAGAGTACACAGCTGGACCAACCTCTTCAACCCTTTAATGCCTGAACCATGAAAAAATTGCCAGAAAATTCAAATTTCTTTGAAACTGGAGTGTTTGTTGAACCTTCTGACAAATTAAAAAAAAAAAAAAAAGTTTAAAAAGTCTTAATTTGCATCGTTTTTGCTACATCCGGCATTTTTGTGCAATTTATTGCTCACAGTTTGTTCATCGTAAACAAACAAAAACATATAAAACACAGATAAGATACAAAAAACCAAAAAATATCACACTGATGATGTAGAGGTCTCAAAAACTCATGTATCAAATATGATACACCTGGCGTTAAAGGGTTAACATAAACAGACTTTTGGTACTGATGTATGTATCTTATATGATGTTGAACAAATCTGGGCAAATAACCTGCAAAACTGTTTGTGGTTGGATGGAGAATATTTATTTTGATCGATAATTAGTAAATGAACGTCTAAAAACACCATCAGTTATTCAAATGAATGTCTAAATAGTAAACCTAATACAAGGACTAGACATAGATGCATATGTTGTGTAATGCAGACATCAAGCCAAGTGAATCTTAGAAAAAGAAAGAGAGAAAGAGTAACAAATGATGCTAAAGGTTTGAGGTACAGATTTTCACATATAGATATGGTATTTATCTCAGGTTACTCAGATAGCTGTTAAAAGTGGCACTGGATGCATTGTTGGTGTAAAAGTTTGCTGTGTGTCCCACAAATCAAACGCAGGTTAACAATGTGCAAGATATCACAGTCTTTAAAATCAACCCTCCCTATCCCAAACAGCAAAAAGATTATCTTTAAAGTCAGAACCGTGAAAACAGTCATGCCTCCTCTTTCTTTGGCCAAAGTCCATCCAATAATGAGTACATTTGATGCTTCAGGTACATTCAGATATAATACTTTTACCAAAGCAGGACCTTTACCTGTAACAGAGTCACTGCACGCTATTACACATTTGTGAGCAGATCGATGTTAAGAACTGGAGTGCTCCCAGCCTGTCAATGGAGAACATATTGTTTCATCCTCGTTTGAGAGGAGATTAGATTAAAGTTAAAACTCCACAGTTATTGATGCGAGCTGTGATAATTTAATGGGTCTGAGTCACATGTGTGTCACGTGGCCCAGCTGTCGGGCCCTGCCAGTGTGCAGGAGCAGGCTGTGGGCAGAGGAAGCAGCAGCAGCAGCACGGAGCGGAGGTAACAGCCCCACTGACCATTCATGTTTCTCCGGCTTTGTTGACGACAGGTCCGCTATTATTCTGCCACTTTGTCCATTGCGCCGCCGATACGTGGTTACTTTGAAAAGCTACATGCTAATATAGAAAACCCCATTAGAATAATCAGTCGGCTAACGTGCTAGCAGTAGCCTGTTAGCGGCGAGTGCCAGCGGCGGATGGACGCAGCCAGACTCCGCTGATGGTGGATCAGGTTCAGCTAGCTGGTCGGTTAGCCGGCTAGCTATCAGTGGCTGTTCTCCGTGGAGGGGACAGCACAGGCAGACAACGTTAGCTCGGTTTAGTTTAGCGTCAGTGCACGAAGAAGGTAAATGAAGAGGAAAGATTAATCCTGCTGCTGACATGTTTTCACCCGCGGAGCCCACAGAGCTCTCTGTCCTGATCCCACATCCAGGATATAGCTAGCTGTAGCTAGCAGGCAGCTCAGTGTTATGGGTGTTTGTGCTATTTTAGCATCATCTCACGGTCTTCAGCAGTATGTGACTGTCAGTCTTTAGTGTTATTATCACCAGCAGGACTGGCTCTTTCTGACTGAGTGGCATATTGTTCTATATTTGAGTATTTCTTTTGCTGGAGGTGTGTGTGATGTTCTTGTACCGTAGTCTTATTTGGACTGGTGTGGGCATCATGTTTTCTTTGATTTAACCCGTATTTGGACTATATTTTTGAACAACGGTTGTCCACCGGGTGTCATTTTATTGTCGGATCTGTTGACGTCCGTTAGAGCCCACTGGTCTGTCTTGGCTAACGGTACCGGTTGGATAACTCTTTCGCCTTTTTTTTATCTCTGTTTTGTTGTTTACCTTTAGTCTGTTTCCTTCTTTTATTGTTTATTTAAACCATTTATCCACGAGAGGCCGCTTTGTTCCGTTGGTATAGCTTTTAATAAAACGGAAAGCTAAAATGATACGTGATTCTGTTTTAAATAATTCAGCAATTAGTTAAATATCCTTCCGCTGAGCAGGATAGTCCTGAACTGAAGTGACATAAGTAACGGTGAGTGAGGGGTAATTTTAGGCCAGCGCATTAATATTTAAATTGGCGGCTGTGGGCGGCACATTACACTGCTTGTACGGTGGCACCTTGTCCGCTTTGTTAAACGATTTAAACAGATTTTTTTTTTTTTTTACAGCACTCGTTTGTTTATTTGGTGCCCATTTTAAAATGAGACTCTCTCTTTTGTGTTTTCCAGCAGTCCTCCATGGGATCCCCGAGGCGGGTCGACAAGGCAGGCTGGCAGACGTGATGACGTTAGCGGGAGAAGCAGCTCTCCTGCGGGCTGACAGCTGATGGAGAGGAGTCCCTGCTCCTCCTCCTCTCACACACACGGCCGGGGTCCTGTGAGGAGGACACGGAGCCCAGACATGACACACTGAACTGGACAGAGACGATTCTTACATCAACTGGAAGCACTGGGACGGATCGAGTGGAAAATGGATGCGTTGCCTGTTGATGAGTTTACAAGAAAAAAAACACCTTTTGTGTTAGTTTTTGATCAGCTGATGTGAGTCTGGAATCTGCCACTTTGGATTTCTAAATATTTTCCTGCTTCTTATTTGTTTCCTTGTGAACCAAACAGGACCAACAAAGCAGCTCGCTGATCAAACACATCAAAATGACTTGAATGAGTGCCTTTTGTTGTGTATGCAGCCCATTCAGCTATATCTTCACCCCAGCAATGCTGAAGTCCACACTTTTGTAACCTCATTCTTGTTTGTGGAGAAGTTTTCACTGATCACCTTTAATCCGTGTTGCAAATCACCGAGATAGCCAAGGGAAAGCGCAAGTACTATGCACCGTTGTCGCTGTCTCACACCCGACACCAAACCAATAACCTCATCGGAGGAGAGGCGCTCATAAGGGTACCGACCTCTCCGAAGAAGCCCCGGCCTCCCTCTGGGTGTTTTGTAGAGAGCTGCAGGGATGTTCGCCGCCGTGGAGCATGGTCCGGTCCTCTGCAGCGACTCCAACATCCTGTGCCTGTCCTGGAAGGGCCGAGTGCCCAAGAGCGAGAAGGAGAAGCCGGTGTGCAGGAAGCGCTACTACGAGGAGGGCTGGCTCGCCACCGGGAACGGCCGAGGAGTTGTCGGGGTCACGTTCACTTCCAGCCACTGCAGAAGGGACCGGCCCACCCCGCAGAGAGTAAACTTCAACCTCAGAGGGCACAACAGCGAGGTAAGACGAGTTTCATGGGACGGTGAATGTCCCAGGCTACATACCCTGTTTATTCTTTTTTATACCGTGCAGTTGTCCCGTGTAAATCCTGCCTGTATCCCGTGCAGTCCAATCTTTGTGCAGTATTTGATATATTTTTTACATTCTTCGTCCTTCACACTATGCGTGTACTGTATTGCAATTATCATGAGCAAAAACCCATCATGGTCATATCTTTATAAGTGAGTGGTGTCTTTATTTTTTGTTATGTTTTTCTATTTATTAGTCAGTTAGTCTTCCCCCTACTTTTGACTCTTGAGCTTCTGTATGAATATCCCCGTGTCGTATTATTAAAGTTTATCTTAAATGCATATTAGATCATTCATACTAGAGTAAAGATATTTGTGTTAAAGGACAGGCAAAGAACTAACGACAAAAAAATCATCATAAAAGTTACAATGACAATATTTATTTCAACATCAATATGCCCCACCAACCAGTACTTTTCTATTTCAGTGTTGCTCTTAAAAGTAGTGATCATATTGTGTTTACAAGAAAACGTTTTTTTTCCAAAATCATTAATTTAATACTCTCAGGTGTGTTATAACTGAAGGCTACTCTGACTCACTGAAAATAGTTTAGGATTGATTAATTTAAAGCAGAATTTTTTGCATTTGACCTATTAAACATATAAAACAATACATATATCAAGTTGCCCTCTACACTGTCAGTAAATACAAGATCAGTTTCTCTGCTGGTATTCTTATAATAACAGATTATTGATCACCTCCAAACAGACTTCTCAGACCTCCTCAGTCCTTTACACCTATGATGCAGGGGAATGCAAATGACTGATAATTATCCTTTTATCACTAGTAGCACTCTGGGCTCATAAAAAATATGATGGAAGAGTACAGTCTTAGAAGTTTTTAGCTGCAGGGTCAGGTGCTGAACAATGTCCTTGAAGCTGCAAGTACTGCACTTATTTAGACCAGGTGTGGCAACAAGTGTCTTGCCAAGCAGAGTTGTTGTACCTTAGTTGAAGGGTGGCAGACCCTGTGCTGTTGCAGGCAGAGAGTCTTCCTACAGCAGGTGATTATGCATTAGATCTCTCCGCTGCTCCTAGTCAAAGCATTTCAGTGCCCCACTCTCTGGCATTGCTCCCATATTTCAACATGGTTATAAAGTTTCCCACTACAAGTGCAATGAGATCCTTTATTTTGTTATTGGAGAGATCAGCTGAATAAAGTTGGGGTCAATTGCTCGCCATGTATATGAATATTCCAGTCAGTATATAGCAGTGCTGGCATTAGTGGAGATTGCACACAGGTTGCGTTTTCTCTTTTAGTGGGTGTAGCTGTTGGTCAGATGGAGCAAGGTGCTGAGTCAGCATTCCATAAGGCAGCTGAGGGGAGAGTGGATGAATCCCCACAGAGAGTGACAGAAGCGCAGCAGAAATGTCATTTAACTCTGCCCACTTGAACGTGGTCCAAGTACTGAATTTTCCCTTTTGTTGTTTTGGTGCATGCAGTGTGGAGGAGGTTGAAACTAACTCTATTTTACCCACTTTTTTCACATGTGAATTTGAGTTGATAACATAGTGAATTTTAATCTGCTTAAGTAGGTGGCTACTTAAGCAGATTAAAGTTCACTATGACACACATATGTTTTGTGTATGCAGGTTGCCAGTATCACTGACTGAACTTGTATGATAATGGTGTTTTGTTTTTTTATTGGCTCTCCATTAGGTGATGCAGGTGCAACAGCTGCCCTTCCATTGATTGAAATATAACACAATAGTTCCCATGTTTTCTACAGATATAATAGACTATATCTTTATAGTTTGGTTGCCATTCAACTGTAAATCCATCAAAACTGAAACACATTGCACAGCTCTTCTCCAGTACACCATGCTTTATTCACAAAATGTTTCAGACTGTCTTTGCTTCATCATCATCATCATCATCATCAGTATTTGCTGAATAAACCATGATGTGTTGGAGGAGAAACATTTTACTCTTGATGGACTTGAATTAAAGCTCCCACTGGTCTCTACCTCACTGTTGTCAAAGTTAGAAATTGTACTGTTCAGTTGCATATGGGGTAAATTATGGATGCAACTGAACAGTACAATTTCTAACTTTGTGTCTCTGACTTTAATGTTATTTTGATACAAATTTGTAACTTTTCATCTCCAAAAATGCTTTTCACTTTAAATGCAGATGCAGATTTTCCCCACTGCCCTCTGACCTCATTCCAGCACCAGTAATGAAAGCAGCAATGCCCTCTCCACTTCCACTCTGATGAAAAGCAATAAATAAATGCTTTGGGGAACTCAAAATCATCACTCGTCCAGCCTATGCATAATTTCGGGTTTCTGACAGTGGTGGAAATCACACTGCCTAATGAATTCTGTCAAGTTATGACAGATCTGTTCACTCACTTGCGTCATTTTCCATCCCAGTTCTGTCAAGGAGAGGCGAGAATGCAGTTTGCAGTATACAGTTCAACAACAAGGAAAATAACCCCCAAGAGCATGCTATATAGTCTGCAGTCCTGACTAGGAATCAAAATGTGTTTTAGAACAGTCACAAGCTCTCCCGAATACACAAGTATTTCATTTTTAAAGTTTATTTTTGAAATAGCTATGTCAATACATTTGGGTAACCTTCCTTTGTCTTCAAAAGCTGCACGCTCAGCAGTAAAAGCGGTCGCGTCCCCCGACAGTCCTGTCCTTTAAACGTCAGTGCTGTCATTGAGCACTTGTCATTGGTGACGAGTGTCCTCTCAGATAAATTAGCTCAAGTCATGTTATGAATGAGCATGCACAAAAAAGGCAACATGAACTCATCCTGTAGCAGTCCAGTGCTGCCAAGATCAATACTTACGCCAGCATCCTTAAGTTTGGCCATTATTCCTGTTGATGTATAGACCAGAGTGTCCTGTGATCATTCTAATAAGTGAGTGAGCATCTGAATTGATGCGTCTTTTGGACTTGGCCCAATACAGGCAATGTAGTAAAGTAAAGGACTGATCTTAAGCTGTCAGACATCTGTTAAGAAGTGGGCGACGGGCAGAGGACTGTATTCATGTGGAGTGTTGCACTGCCTCTGTCTAGATAGAGGGTTTTATTTATACTTGAGTCCATCCTTGATAGAAAAAGCTGACACTACAAGATACTTTTGATAAAAGCATCCTGTATTTTGGTGAAGCTCAGCTGTTGTCCTGCTCTAGCACCTATTGTGAAGGCTCTCGTGATCTTCTTCAGATAATGAAAAGGGTTTGTGGGTCCAAGGCCTGTTGTACGTCTCTGATGAAGGTTCGTCCTCCTCTCTGTGCCTAATTCCCTTTCATCCAGGGTGAGAGATAATTAATAGGTAACGGCTTCAAAGGGAGCAAGGTGTATGTGTGTCGTGCCATGCTCTTTTTGTTCTGTCTCCCACCACCATCTTTTCACTGTGGGTGTTGGAAGCAAACTGCTGTATTATTTGCTTTGTGTTTTTCATGGAGCTTGGTGGCTTAGCAAAAATACTCAGACCCACATTACACTGTCAAGTCAGCATGTTGTTGTTATTTTCCATATCTATAAGCAACCAAACAACTTTTGAATGTATTGTTCTATTATTATAGATGTGGCAATAATGTATACAATACATCAAATACCAGAGAGCACCTTTTTGATACTGCGTGGTGAGCTTATTTTTTTTTAAAGTAAATGATGTAAAACCATAGTAAACTTGTAATTAGACCTAGCAGTGCTGATCATACAAAAACAAACCAGTAGTCCCCTGTTGTTGTTGTTGTTGTTGTTGTTGTTGTTGTTGTTGTATCAGGCCATGGTCATTACTCAAAACAGCGATGGGCATGAGCAAATTTAGGTGATGATGTCATTGTTTCCCATATGCTACGTTTTCCATATCTACAAAGATGCAGTGTTTTGAAATATCTGCACTTAAGAAGGCCTTTAAAAAATCTCTGTTTTTGTGATGGTATGTGTGTGGGTGAGAGGCAAAAACACAAAAATATCTGTACACGTGTTGAAGAGGCGATATTTTCATTTATCAGTTAATCTACCAATTCATCTGGCTCTTAAAGCACATGGAGCTTTCTTTTCGTGTTAATTTTGATGGTCCCTGTGGAAAACAGAAAAATAGAAATTCACACTAGAAAATGACGCGTGGGGGTTTGATTTCGATTAGTGGACTTTGAGACGATCAATGCCCACAGCCTCTCCCCACAGTCCAGCCAGACTTTGCGGCAAAAGAGCCACAGCAAGCGGTGTGACCAGCCCAGGAGGACAGGGAAGACAGCCGGGATAAATGGGGGTCAGTTGTTTCGTTTGAATTGGACCCCACGGCAGGCATTTAGAATTGGAAAATAGAAAGAGCCAGTATAACCAATCTTTTAGTTTGCTTGTGTAGATTGTATAGAGGCATCACTATTAAAATGAGACTGTTTTATAACCAGTTAAAAACTCACGGTAGGTTTAATCATTTAGTGTTTAAATGCTGATTGCAATATCTCAGCGTCCAATATGGTGTCCTCAAATAGTGTTTTTATCCAACCAGCAGTCCAGAACCCACAGATATTCAGTTCAGTCACGAGGATGCAATGCAGAAATAAGCAGCAAATATTTACACTGGAGTAGCTAGAACCAGTGAATGTTTAGCATTTTTACTTGAAATATTGATGATCAATGATCAATTGGTCATCAAAATAGTTGCTAATTAGATTTCTGGAGATTGACTATTCATTTTAATACTGCTTAACATGACTACTTTGGTTACTGTTTCAAATTGATTTGAGGCAATTGATCATCGGGTTGATGGGAATAATGTTAAGAGCTTTTTCACATCGTGGCTGTTTCACACATGAGCATGAATATTATAACAGAAGAACAATTTAGGTCTTTCTGTTTGAGTGACATTTCTTTTCAGACTAAAAATAAATCAACCTGACAAGTGAAAAAGTTGTATCAAAATAGAATTTGTCCTCAAGTGTCCTGATACTATTTTTATATCATTATCTTAACTGACCTGCTAACCTTGAGCAGCAGGCGTGTTAAATATAATTGAAAAAAATAGATGAAAGTAATAAGTTTTGTGTCTTTTTATGTGACTGTACTTCGGATGCTGCAGAGTAATGCCCCAGGGACCAGCATCAGAATAGATCAATGCCTCCTTTGACAATCAGGTGCTTTTTTTTCCATTACAGTCAGATGCTGAGCAGACTGAGCAGCTAGTCTCTAGGAGTCCATTCATTCTCTATGAGAGCTGAACATCGGAGACAGGCTTGACAATGACTGTCAGCATGTTGACAAGGAAATTGGCTGCAGCACAGGTTTTGGGCAAATTGTCTGTCAGAATCCCGTCAACTGCTAGCTGTGCTATTTGTCTTACAGCAGAATCATAGATACATGCTTTACTCTGTGAGGGAAGTGCTTTTATTTCCGGTGAAAATATCCACTGCTTTGATGCTTTTCCATTGTTGAATCAGTGTGTCGCAGTCTGATGCTTGCATTTGTTTATTTCTTTAATTGTTTGGAGAAATAAATATGAAATTGGAATATATTAGAGGTGATATCCAATATCTAACATTAATAAAAAAAAAAATTGCTAAATAAACTTAAACAACTCAATTCAAACATTTTATCTAAGAAATAACAGCAGATGAATATTAACCAGCAGATATAATTGGGTGAATAGATACTGGTAGCATGGTTTCAAAACAGACTTTCCTCCTGGCCCTGTCCACAGATGATGGCCATCTCTCAATGACTCTCTGAGAGTCACAGTAGATGTTCTTTTGCATTTCAACTTGTGTGTGGTTTTAGGATTGACCACCATTTCACCTATGAAGTAAAACTGTAATCGACATGCCATCGTTGGTGATGTTGCCTGTGTCCGTTTTCCGGAAGCCGATGCTCTTCACACTGTCCGTTGAATTATATGTTGTGGCCGCAACATAGAACACGCAGGACTGTGTGTAGAGCACAGACAGAGTAGATTACAGCAGATGTAGTAATGCCACTCACAAAGTTAGCTGAATTTAGTTCCAATCAAGCAATTGGCTGATTGTGTTTACTGGCCCAACATAACTTTTGTTTGCCTCGATATGCTGTATGCGTTTTGATCCTGATGTAGTCCTCCTTACTGCTCCATCATCATTGGCCTATAGGTGCATGTTTGCTACAGTAAGCAGTAGCTGCTCGCAGTTAGAAAGCACAGTGCGACTCCTATTTCTTGAGCAAGGACACTGTAAGAGAAAGTAGAACATTAAGTTAAAATCTCAGGGGAGGATATTTTTCACTGTGGTTGCTAAAAATATGCATCTTGATAAAGTCCTCAGTACAATGTCATTGTGTTTATGAATTGCTGTGACTGAAACCCCTTTTTGGTGATGGATGTGTGACTACTGGAACAGTTCATATGCACCTCACCACCTTTCCCATGAGTCTTATGGGTGGATAATTGCCCAAAGTCAGGAGTCCCACCTGTTGGTTTTCCCCTCTGAGGCTAAATCCAGGCTCTTGGCTAAGGCAAAAAGGACAAATGTGTGAGGCCCTAATCCAACAGAGACTGGTTACCCCAGGGAACCAGCTCATGTTTACCACCACACCATGGGTCGAAGTCAGTGCAGCTTTATTAACCATAAAAATTTTCACTTGATAATTTAGTCTGACTAAAGCTGCAAAGTAATGCTTAAGTTTTAGCAGTCTGTCAAGCACTCAAGAGTTATGGTATGAGTTTGTTGTGCCTCTTTGACTTTTGAACTTCATAGAGTCTGTGCACTCTTCACCTAAAAGCCCATGTCCCCATAGAGCTTTTCTTTGCACGTGTTCGGTGAAAGAAACACTTTGTTTCTATGATATATATTGAACGCGCATCGCCGGTTCGCTTTCTATTAATTATTTGTATTTGTTTATCTTTGTTTTTTTGTCTCTGTTAGCACTAACAGGAGAATGCTTGCCCTCGTACTTTGAACAGGCGAGTTTAGTGGTGACGACACCAGCACCTTTCTGAAAAGTTCATAGATTTTCAACTAGAAATGCTCTGAGTGACCGCTTAATAAAGGTGGAGTGTTCTGAAAAAAAAAAAAAGCTGGATGCAGTGCTTTTATCTTGGCAGTCGCATGCGCCCGCATATGCTCTGTCCTCACTGGGAACAAAAAAAAAAAACACCATGTGGACACGAGCCCTAATGCTGTTGATCCTGATAAATCGGAGGCAATGAGTCACTCTCTTAGATGAACCCCAGCTACAGTTGTCTCCGATTCAGTGCGTGACTCTACATCCTGATATGATATGATATAATATGTTATATGTCATAATCTGTTCCTTTGCAGTTCAGACTGTCAAACTAGCTAGAAAGCTCTCATTCAGTCCCTGTATGTGTTCGATCATATTTTACAAAGGGTTTAACTGGAGCCAAGCCATCCAACAGTGATAGCCATCATATCACGATCATACAGGGTTAGTAGTTAGAAATAATAATATATTTACACTTCTTTTTTTTTTTATCCCCCTGGTATTGGATTAGTACATTGTATTGGCTAATATGGAAGTTTTAGTACAGGCATTGAAACATCTCATCGCTAACGTGTCCCTCTCTCATTTTGAACTTGTTCTGTGTGACGTGTTCATGCGTGTTCATCCTTGCAAGGCCTCATAAATAAATGAGTTTATATCTTCGGTATAAGAGCCCCTTGCAAGAACAAGCACTGATCCGAGACCTGCACAGCTATTTTAAATGGGCATAGTGTAGGAAGAGGATACTGGATGATGACTTCTGTGTTGCAGTGCAGCTAACTCCTCTGTTCAGACTTAATGGGGACCACAATAATGGATTGCAAGACAGGCACAATGCAGCATCATTTTTCCTGCATTACAAGCTAAGGAAAGTTGGGGTAAAGTCATCACTTTTAATGGGCTGCGCTGCATTTCTGCCTCAGAGTTTTCCTCAGTGTTACTCACCTCAGCTTCCATCACCACTCGTGTCCAGACACTAATCTGTGTTCCTTGGTCTTGTTATATTGTCTCAGTAGTTCCTTCCTCTGCACCACAGCCTTCAATCCTCCTCTTCATCCTATCATGATCTCCTCCCCTGTGCCTTTACACTTCGCCCTCTTGGACATCTTCCTCTGCTCTCTCGTTATCTGACCTCTTGACATTAGAATCCCTGCTCAGGGTTGAAGAGTACATGAACCATTCATTGCATTAAAATTGTCTCACCAAATGTGCTTAGTGGAAAGGGCTTTAGTGTGCTAATCTATCCTCAGAGAGGACATGTTGCATAACACTCAGGCCCCCTTCTTCCTCGGGTCCAGGTGTACAGAAACAGCGAGGCCTTTACAGTGCAGGTGCTTTTTGCTCTGAGCAGTGCTCGTAGTCAGGAATCACAGACCAGTCTGCACACTTAAGTTCACTCTGTTTTTGAGTTGTGCCTTTAGCAGGATAAAAACTTCTCATTCCAGCCTCCTCAGCAAACAGCTGAGAAAACAGAAAAATGGAAAATTTAAACACCAGACAGTTCCTCTTATGGATGTCTGTCTGTACTGTGTATGCTACTTTGTTCGCTTTTTATGCTTCAGAGAGGTTCAGTATTTGCCTAAAACAAACACATTTCCCTCCTTGTGAGTTTGATTCAGCTCAACCCACTGCGTTGATAGTTTGACAGATTAAGTCCAGAAACACATCTAAGGGATGGCAAAAACTATTAAATACAACATAGAAAAACTGTAGACAAGTTAGTGTCTTGTGATGCTATAGATCTTATTTATGTCATGATTCTCTCCCCCAGTTTCCTGTTGCATTACAACTTTGGGGCAGCCTGAAAAAATCATAATGCACTTTACATAAATTTGGCATAAAGAGCCAAATCAGTATCACTTCCTTGTGGCATCATTGTAAAGCATGAGCAACCAGAGCTCAACATTTCTGGATCACATCAAATTTAAGTGCCACTTTCCTCTATGTTTGTAACACACCCAGTAATAACCTATATTATCAGATATTAATATTGATTATGGTTTTTCACATGCTACTCGTAAACATTTCAGATTCTACCTCCCCTGAAGGTTTCTGACCTTTCTGCCACAATGGAAATCACTCCAGGCCGACTTTGCTCATCTTGGTTTCTTGCTTTGTATCATCACAGCGAAGCACTTTTCATTAATTGAGTTTTGTGTCTGATTTAATTTCATGTCAGACCCAGAATTGGAGGAGAGGGTAGAGGGTGTTGGGAATGGAAAAGGGGAGAGTCTGTCCTTCTCGCTTGCTCGTATGGTATCTACCTCCTGGTGGTCTTGACTTTCCATTGATTCTTGACTCATTAGTCAAGGAATTCCAACAGCTTCACATACAACGGGTAGCATTATTCTATTTATTTTTATTATAACTGCTGTTTATGTTTTAAACATAAAACATTTGTTTTTTTTTTCTGGTGGATAAGTCTGTTTTGATGTGTCTAAATGCAATCTAAATTCCCCATGTAGGACAATAAAGACTAAACTACACAAATCTTCTTTTTATAGGTGTAACTATTTATGTATCTTATTATTCATATAAACCTTGCTTTACGTAAAAGAGGTTAATGTGTACTTTAATTTCATTGTGCATGTAGTGTAATTTAGGTATGCGCATGTATAAATGTGACCAAAAAAGTGGCTTTTTAAAAAAGTGACAAAGACAATATTCAGCTATACTTTTGAAACACAGAGTTCCTGTTCAGCCAGTCCAGCCTGCTTATTTGTAACCTTCTTGCAGAAAAGAAAGTCCTTTGTGCCAGACACCAGTGTTGCCATGGACCCCATGTGCTCACGACTGCGCCACTGTGACACTGCACTGTCACAGCGTCCTCTCACTTCTGCTGACTCCAATGCAACCCAAAGCTGTCCCTTGATTTGATTTGGTCTTCTCAGTTAAGTTGCTAGGGTCAGCTCAGCTCCCAGTCTCCAAGTCCCAGCAAGGCGCCAGGGCTGCAATGACAACGGCCAGGCACTGCAGGAGTGAAGACAGTGCCAACTTCCCAAGCAGAAGTTGTCAATGGCCACGCTTCGGCCAAAGGGTAGAATTAAAAGGATCTGAACCACGTAGTCTCCTCCTCTCTTAGTAGGATCTGTTTGGAATGGGTTGAAGACAAGGTTGAAAACACGTGGCTGAAGGCTTTGTCCGTCACGCTGCAGTCCTCCTGCAACTCTCTGTCTAATTTCTTAAATATTAAATTGTGTTATATTTCATCATAAGGTACTTTGAAAGGATCTTTGAGCATGTGGGCACTAATCAGTTACTCCACAGTGATTCAGTTTTGTTAGTACTTGTCTTTGACAATGCAGTACGTAATTATTGTGTTGGCTTATGTACATGTGCCTTGTCTGCCCATGATCCCTCTGGCCCCTCGCTGTCCTGTGGCTTCTCACTCTTATCCCTGCTCCATGTGACGTCTGATCTCCCAGAGTGCTGCATCACAGTGAGGTGCTCAGCTGTCCCCCTCGCGGGATGCCTGACCAGCTCACACTAATCTCCACATTGAGCTAAATTTACACACACATACAGAGATTATTCTCACCTCTATGTGACTGCAGATAAGTGTGCATACAAACAAGACCGCATGCAGCATATGTAAACCCTATGTTTTGGCCTTCTGTATATGGATGATGCTATGCAAACTGTAGTTCCAGCTTAATCTAAAGTCTCATGTGTACACTGGCTGGAACTGAATTTGACTGTATAATACCATCTGGAAAATCCATTTTGCACACCAGAGGTTAAAGACCTCTGTTAGTGGGGTAACAACACAAATTTATACTCCCTGAATGAGATCTTTGAGCATGAAAACTTCTTATCTTTGACAATACTACTGCCGAAGCTTGCCAGCTTTACGCACAGTGAGCTCTGCTGCATCATGTGACTGCTGTGGCTGAATGATAGATGGCAGGCCGTTTTTAATGGTCCGTGAATATGGTCAACTCAGTAAGAATGGCTTAGAGACCTTAGCTGCAGACCTGCAGCAGTCCAGTTCTCATTGTGTCCTCTTTCCTGCGGCTTGCCAGCTGAGACACACCTATAGAGTAACATTAGGATTTATACCACTGGGAGTGGGAGTGAAAACCTAGTAAATCTGGCTCACAGGACATCTTACTGCTGAGGGAGCAGGGCCAGGAGAGCTGTGAATCCTACTGTATAGTCATTACACTGGAGGGCTGCACATGGTGTAATCATATAAACATGTTTGTGTGAGAGAGATCACTGTTAAGTTCACCTAGAATAACCCTACCAATACACCCTTAGCAATACACAACACAGTGACAAATAGGGAATTGTTGGGAAGCCCAGCTGAATACTGACATACTGAATACTGGCAATTCTGACTTACATCAGAATTGCAGTTATAATTGCATCTTCTACCGGAAATGTTTTACAATCAAACTATTTTCTTTTCAGTTTGGACTTTATTTATAGTAGCAGTGTTAATGTGCAAAGTGAATACCTTAAATTAGAAGATGGACCCACCTGAACAAAAGCTACCTGGGATTTCTTCCATCATATACAGATTATCGTTAAACAAACTTTGCAAACTTTATTTATTATTTTTCCCACCACAAATCACCTCGGTTGTGACTCATTAGACTTTGTCTGCTCTTTTCCCAAGCTTATAAGAACTCAGTTCAGAGGTTTTTTTCCATCATTGTGTTGTGCTGCTCAGTTTTTTACAGAAAAGTGAGAGTATGATGTGAAATTGTTATCACTATTGTTACAGCTGATGGTTGAAACAGTCATCTCACTCATTACATGTGTGGCCTTGACTGTAATATTGCTCTACTGCTCATTTTTCCTTAAGCTTAAGCACCCTAATATTATTATATTTAACTCAAAAGGAAATCATTTTATTCTGATGCTAGAAGAGGCACTCTTTATTACAGACAAGGTGAGTGGCCTCCACAATGAAACGCTTGTCAAAAAAATCACATTTTTTGCATTGTAGTTTTGTGCTCAGCTATTATTTGTACAAAAATTGTCTCCTTTTCTTAAACAGTTCAGCTGTAATCAATGAAGTGGCAGTGCCACAAGAAGACGTTGAGAATGTTTTCTCTAGTTTTCCATAACTGTTCTGTTAATGTACTGTATGTTAATGACACCTGTTCCACTGGACCTCGGATAGATTGGACTGTGTGTTTGTTGCAGGGGGTCAGGAGGGGATGGTGTTGTTGGAGGGGGAAAAAAGAGCAAGACTGGCTAGCTTATCCAGCTCTCAGCCGCTGTTGGACTTGCACTCAGAGAGCGTAAGCCCCACTAAAACCATCCCTGTGTTGTGTGTATTTGAGCGTGTACAGCCCACGTGCTCCGCTCAGTGAGAGCAGAGCTGCAACCCTGCTTAGGATTATTCCCCTGGGAATAGGCTGAGTCACGCTACAGAGGACCAGACAGACAGACATGCAGAGAGAGGAGGGGGCTGAGTGGAGATTGTAATCTTTTTAAGATGGGTGACAGTGGCGAAGAAAGAGGTTATAAACAATTTGATCTTCTGTATAGTGCTCTCTGCCAGTTATCAACACCTTCCTCAACTGCATCTCATTCCTTGCAAATGATGATTAATTTCTGTGTCCGCTGACCTCTGGACAAATGCAGAAACCAATGCATCTGTGAGTTACTCATGTTAGAGGCTGTACAGTTTGCAGTATTTCTGATCTTTAGATTACAATAGTTTTTTCTGTAGAGGTGTTCAAGCATTAATGGGTCCATTCTTTCACTTCACTTCCTCCTTCTTCTCATTTCTACTTTTAGATTAGATTTTCCTGTAATTCTGAATTTCTTATTTGAACAAACTAAATTCTTTGCACTAAAAAAAAAAAAAGAACTGTAACCTGTACATTGAAACGTATACAACATCAGCTAACCAGTGTTTACTGTGTCAAGCCTCAAACAAGGAGGGTCATTCAGACGTTTCCACAGGAGAAGTGTGATTTGATTAGACTACACAGTGATAAGAGATGAAATAATTGAATCTCATTGTCTGTAATATTCAGGATATTTAGCAGCTCCTTTGGGACTTTTTCAAAATGAGGCTAACCCACTTTGGGATATTTTTCATCTGGTTCGATGCTAAATTTAGCTCATTGAAATGTGGGAACTTGGATTCTACTCTACATTTTAGTCATTTCAGCTGACGCTCTGATTTAGAGGGACTTGCAGTGAGTGTGCAAGCAAGGGGTCAGAGTCTTGATCAAGGGCACTCTGACAAGGCAATGTTAAAAGTTAGTTAAAAGGGCAAAGCTGTGTCACAGGAAGGCCACTGCTACATTCTTTGACAGCCATAGTAAACACAACACAATCTGGAATTACTTATTTCGCTAGAGAACAGTGACGAGGTCACAGACAATTTCTATGGAGGCCGAGTAGAGAGAGAGAGAGAGAGAGAAATTTCACCTCACCTACTTCCAAGAGAAAAATCTGAAAAAACTCCAGCAACCCTTAAAGAACGTTACGGTCAGGTTGTAGCCTTCATCAGGGTCATCAGAAAACAGAACAGTCCCTCTAATCTTTGTGTTCTCCCTTTCATTTCTCTTTGTGTCTTTAAGGTGGTCTTGGTGCGATGGAATGAGCCCTTCCAGAAACTGGCCACCTGTGATACAGATGGAGGGATCTTTGTTTGGATCCAGTATGAGGGCCGCTGGTCCGTGGAGCTGGTCAACGACCGCGGGGCACAGGTAAAATACATTACACAGAAATGCGACGTGACTTGAATCTAGAAAGTTAAAAGTAATTTTTACTTGGGTTTGTTTTAACATGCTACTGTGCAGTCAGTGCAAAGTTAATAATGGAGTGCATGTAAGTAGCTAGTAGAGGCACAATATAGTGCAAGCAAAACAAGAATCAGCAAAAGAAATATTTAAACTGAAAAAGTAGTGATTTACAAAGTATGTTCATGAATATGATAAAATGTCAATCATATTACCCTGTGTGGAGAGTTAAAATAACACACACACATTTCCATTATATTGTGTCTTACTGAACCATTTACCTCCAACATTTCCCAACTGGAAAACAAAAAAATCCCTTAACTTTGCACGTGCTGATTTTGAATAACAACCGCCAAAGCAAACATATGATGGGCAGACCTGATCCATCAATCACTGCCATCTGCTGAGCAGAGTCTGACACATCCTGACGGCATCTTATCTTGTGTCATCAGTTTAGTTAGTAATGACAGTCTAAACATCAGCCTCTCTTAAATATACGTGGTCTATACAGTTTGGAATTGCGCCTCTGTTCTTATTCCCTGGAGGTTCATTTGGTACAAGTGTATTAATTTTTACAGACGTTAGCACAAGCTGTTGTTATTTCAGTTTAGGGAAACTCGGTCACAGACTGAGATGAAGCTACAAATTTCAAAGTAACAAGGTGAAGTGGCCAGTGTAACTGCCTCCCTAGTGGCTCCTAGAGGCCCCTGTGCTTTAAAATTATTTCTCATCTTTGCCATCATTGGAGTCCCGCTAGTGAACCTAAAAAACTTGAGCGTGGTTAATAAAGACCTGTTTTTCATTATGCAGTTTACTTTAGGGCTACGACTAATGATTAGACTAATAATCATTTTGTCCATATAGTGCCACTCTATGGAAAAAAACGCTCATTATAATACCCCAGAGCCCAAGGTGGTATCCTTAAATCCCTTGTTTTATCAGACCAACAGTCCAAAATAAAACTCAAAATAATCAACATTTATGAAAAAGCTAAGCAGCAAATCCTTACATCTGAAATTGGAGAACATTTGGCATTTTTGCCTGAAATTACTTGAACCATTTATTGATTATCAAAATAGTTATTAATACCTTTTCTGTCACTCAGCTTATTGATAAACCGAGTACTTGTTTCAGTTCTTCATTACAAATGTCTGTTGAAATGAACATCAGAGTCAGCTGATGGTGTATCCAAAAGTGGATTTTTCAGATATTTACTTGCTATGCTTTATAGTAACAAAGCTAGCATCCTGTCAGTATCGGCATTTTATCCCTAACTAATGTGTCTGGTGCCCTGTAGGTGAGCGACTTCACCTGGTCTCATGATGGCACCCAGGCTCTCATCTCCTACCGTGATGGTTTTGTCCTGGTCGGATCAGTCAGCGGGCAGAGACACTGGTCCTCCGAGATCAACCTGGAAAGCCAAATTACCTGTGGTATCTGGACCCCCGATGACCAGCAGGTAACACACACACACACCCCACAGAATTGTGATGGTGCGACATTTCCGCTCAGCACTGTTCCGGCCTTTGAATGCTAATCGATGTAGAAGTTTTAGGTTTTCATTTGCCACTTTTGGTATGTGGACTTGTCATTCAGAAGGAAGAAACTGACCCTGAGGGGTATCATCTGTGAGTGACAGGAAACATCCTCTGTCTTGAAAGTGTTGTGGTTTTATTAGGCCATGTTTTTGCTTTCATGCTGTTAAATTGTCAGATCAGGTTGGTCATCATCAAACTTTCAGTCTGTATATGTGTCTCTGTCTTTGTTCATCACCTTCATCCCATTTCTGTCTATTTCTCTAAGTTGTTTTTCTTGTGATATGCGTTTCTCTTGGTTCCCTTTGGTCTCTAGCTGTCATGTCCTTTTTTATTTCTAAGCATGCCTCGCTTTTCATCTTTGTTGTTTTGTCTTTGTGTCCAAGTTAAATTTCTGTCATTTTTCCCCTCTTTCTTCCTTTACTATTTCTCTCTAGGTGTTGTTTGGTACTGCGGATGGACAGGTGATAGTGATGGACTGCCATGGACGCATGCTGGCCCACATTCTGCTGCACGAGTCGGATGGCATCGTCAGCATGTCCTGGAACTATCCCAGCTTTCTGGTGGAGGACAGCAGTGAGAGCGACACAGACTCTGATGACTACTCCCCACCACAAGGTAAGCTGCTCAGGCCTTTATTTTAATAGAAGGCTCTTCATGGCATCTTCAGGCACACAACCCGAAAAATGTGACTAAAACATGTCCAGCGTAGACATGTTGTAGGAGCGTAATCTGATGTAGAATTGGAGAGCAATATAGGTTTAGCTAGTGAGGTTTTATGCGATTGGGGATTATGGTGCAGAGGTAGCACAGTCCAGCTGTTTCACGCATAGGTACGTTGGTGCAGAAGAAAGCAGATGTGGGACCATCTGTGAGCTTCTAACTCTCCCCTCCTTTTTCCTCCACCTTTTACTGCTCCATTAATTCCTCCTCATGGTCTTAGTCCAAGGGGAAGGGGAAAGATTTCTAACTGAGGGCACCAGGTGGGGCCACAAGCTATGGCTGGTAGGCGTGCGCTCTATTATCACTGGTATTATCAGTCCCCCTGCGATCCTGATCAATATTTTAGACTCAGGAACTGGTGTACAGGTGGACATAAGCTGTGCCTTAGTCCTCTGTCAAGTCATTAGTTGAAAATGCATATCATATTATCTGTTATTGAGACATAAAAGAAAGAAATAATTGGTAAATGAGCAAATAATGAAGAGTAATGGATCAGCTCACAAAGCATGTTCTGCTGTGTGCTTCTGAACTCCAAATGGAGCCAGCAATGAACCTTCACTTATCTTGAGATACCTGCTTTGCCCTGTGTAAGTAGTACATGGTACCTCATGTACTCTAAATAGAATCACATTTGATATGTGAATGAGGCACAGAATATCTTTACGCAATGCAACATCAGGTCTGTTCATTTAATAAAGCTGCGGTGAAAGATGGAGGGAAGGAGGTGAAGGAGGAGCTTAGTGAAAAAGAGCTCTCCTGGCATTGGGCTGGTGTTGCTTGCAGCAATGGTGCAGTAGCTGTTGTCATAAAAGCAGCAGCAGCCATCACAGTGCAAGGGTGTGCGTCATCAGACTCTTCATGTGCAACACAAATACTGCATACTCAAGTGGACAATCAATCCAGCCTCTAACTGGAAAAACTGGAAAAGGAAATGTATCGTCTCGAATGAAGGTGCAATAACAGGGCTCCAGACTCTCTTTTTCTACTAGTCGTACTGGCCCTCCCTAAATTTTAGGGGCACCATTTTAATTGACATGCAACTTAACACATTGATATTTTTTTACACCACTGTTGCTTCTAGTTATAAAATTTAGTAGCACTGCCTCTGGTTGTGGAAATGCGAGTAAATGGTCGCAATCTGGAGCTCTGAATCGCCATTTTTTTGAAATGTCAGAAAACATCAATTCTGATCTAATCTAATCTATTCTGACTTGTATTTTCATGGCCAAGCCAGGTAAATTTTATTCTTGTAGCACATTTAAAAACAAAAAGAACTGACCCAAACAAATGGTGCCTTCTTAAACCAAATCTCCCTGGACTCTCCTAGAAAATGCTTTCCTGCAGTGTGGAGGATATATTATTGGTACTTGAGTGTGATGCCATAATGCTATAGTTGGGAATCAGTACCTCAGAGAAAAAAATAGGGAAAACCCCAAAAAACTGTTGTGACAGTTGCAATATAAATACTTAATCCCTTGTAGATTTCCCTCCAATTAACATATTTTCAGATTGTCATGATTCAAACTTTGCTAATCCTCTAATGAATATCAGCTTTTGTAGAACTGGCTTCCTCTGCTGACAGCATACAGATATATACTGTATAATTATAAACAGTCAACAGTGATTCTGAGAGTGTATCTTGTGGGTTCCCAGTGCCAGTACATTAGATGGCCAGTGTGTTTCTGGTGCACTGGGATGTGAGCAGTCACACACGGGTGGAGTTGCATGTGTTTCATGCTTTCCCCACCCTCCTGCTGCTTTCACTGTGTACACCAGCCCACGTAACGACCTCATTTTTATTGGATCCTGTTTTGTCTTTTTGCCTCCTTTTCTCTTGAGCTTAATTAGTCCCAGTTGCTATGGCTGTATTGGTAAGGGTCTGTCCTCCTCCCGCCTTGCTATTTTTTCCCCCTCTTCACCATGGGCAAAGTGGTTAAGCTGAAAAGTGCTTGCCTTAGCTGGAACACTGATTATGCTCTAACTCACTAATTAAACCAGTCAATAGCAATTGATTGGCCCTGATAGAAATTATCTTTCAAGTCGACAACCTGACGGAGATACCAGGCCGCCTCCTCCTCTGCCTGTTAGATCTCTCTGTCGTGATATATGATGATGACCCATTATCACTGCAATGCACAGCAGCACAACACACTGCATTTACAGCAGCAACAGCATACATCTGATTTAATTCAGTTTCAGCTTACACCCATTGTAAATGGATTACTATAGGAAAGTAGTAACAGTTTTGGGCTGAAAGTCAAAAGCAGAGGTGGGTATATCATTTGTGTAGGCATTTGGGTCATTGCAGGACTATGTGAAAGGACAGACTCAAGGATGTTTTAATGGAAAACGTATGGGTGGTTGGCTGAAGGTGTTTTATTTATAGCAGTGTGACTGAGAATGCCACTTGTTTGCAGCCACAAATGCAACAGTGAGATATGTGCTGAGTGTGTGTTAGTGCTATTGCGTGAGTAGGACACAGTGGAAACTCACTGAAAATAATTTACAGCCACCAAGGATGTAGAACTGTCCTTGCCTCTCTTGTAACGGCTCCAAACTATCTCTATAGTAAACACAGACAGCCTCACAAATAAACACACACACTTTTACGGCACTCCCCTAAAATGCATATTAATCATCTTGTCCTCTGTAGGTTGCCAGTGTAAAAGCTCTTTTTATGGCTGAAGCTAACTTTGTTTTTTTCATCGCCGGTTAATCTGTTGATTATTTTCTCAATTAATCATTTGGTCTATAAAATATCAGGAAAATGTCTATCACAACTTTCTAAAGCCCAAAGTGATGCCATCAAAACACTTGTTTTGTGCAACCAACGCTCAGTTTACTGTCACATAAGACAAAGAAAACAAGCATATCATCACAATTGAGAAGCTGGAACTATATGGAATCAGATTTGTTTCAAAAGTTTCAAGCAAAACTTATTAAAAGTCAATCAAAATAAATGGATTTGAGAGAGAAAAAAATGAACTCAAGCAAAAAATGATAACCTTGAAAGAGCCCGCCCACACGATAGGTTTGTGTCAAAACTCAAACAAAGAATCTGGCAGCGCAAACGAAAAAGCCAGAAGCGTAACCAAAAGAGAGAGCGGGCGAGAGCAAAACTACATCCTTGAACAAAATAAAAGACAGTTATTTGTTTTCAAGAGACATTTTTTATTTTGAAGGTTATAATTTTTTGCTTGAGTTCATTTTTTTTCTCTCTCAAATCCATTTATTTTGATTGACTTTTAATAAGTTTTGCTTGAAACTTTTGAAACAAATCTGATTCCATAGAACTAGGCCATGTTTAGCATCTTTGCTTGAAAAAAGGAATCAATTAATCAATCATCACAATTGTTGCCGCATCATTTTCTGTGAATTAACAAATCAATGAATCATTTCAGCCCCATCCATATTTCATATCAGGCTAGTTTGTGGCTGAAATAAGCCTTAATGTTACTTGTTCTCTATGATTTGCAACATGAGGTTAAAAACCCTGTGAAGTTTGAAAGAGAACTAATTTATTGCATTTTATTCAGTGAATAGGTGTGTATAATTTTAACACCTTTCATCCACTATCAGTACCACGTGACTTAAAAGTAAAAACATGCACCGTGTTGCTCTCATTCTGCCTGTCTAAGATGTGTTTGTTGTCCTTTGGCTCTTCTCAGTGCACAGCCAGAAACCACTGCTGACAGTCAGCTTTACCTCTGGAGACATCAGCCTGATGAACAACTACGATGACCTCTCTCCCACCCTCATCCGCACCGGTCTGAAAGGTGTGTGGGTGTCTTCTCATCAATTCACGCCAAAGTTATACAGCAAACTCTCACTTACTTGTTAATGCCTATTTACAAAGTTTGTTTAGAGAAGTTTTTTGTTCACTTTGGCTGCATATGTTATTCTGCACAACATTATGGTCACTTTTTCTCCTGTGACGTGTGCTGTAGATGTGGTGGTCCAGTGGTGCTCACAGGGGGACCTCCTTGCAGTGGCAGGGATGGAGAGGACCCTCCTCTCCCCTGATCCCTCCTGTCCTCCCCCCACCAGGAACGCCATCGTCAAGTTCTATAACGTGCGGGGTGAACATATCTACACACTGGACACACCAGCACAGGTGATCAACTTAAACTGGGCCAAACCTGGCTATGTGTCGATGTGTCAAACCTTCCAAGAGAATTAAAAGTATATGAATTATTTTCAAAAAGAATTTTATCACAGCCTTAACAGTCAGAAACCTCAAAGCTCACCCATTTGGACGTTAACCTTTAGAAAGGATGAAGGGCAGCATGCACTAAATGTGACAAAACAATCTTGTCTTCTCTCCAATGTATCTTGTCCACCGCCCTGCAGCGCCCCATCACCACATTGTGCTGGGGTCACCGGGACTCTCGTCTGTTCTTGGCATGTGGCCCGGCGCTCTACGTTGTGCGAGTGGAGCACCGCGTTGCCAGCCTGCAGTTACTCTGCCAGCAGGGCATCGCCACAGCCGTGAAGGAGGAAAAAGATGTTGCCAAGCTCACCATGCCTTCCCGCCTCTGTTCTTACGTC
This sequence comes from Pempheris klunzingeri, assembly GCF_042242105.1. Taxonomy (NCBI): domain Eukaryota; kingdom Metazoa; phylum Chordata; class Actinopteri; order Acropomatiformes; family Pempheridae; genus Pempheris; species Pempheris klunzingeri. The sequence continues at coordinate 12,795,941 of NC_092029.1, read as the reverse complement.
ACTACTGCTTTTGTCCCCACCATCAAGGTAATATGAAACGGGGCATGCTGAATCTATTAAAACCATAAAAACAAATGTGACGAGCTGCCTGGAAACTTACTCAATGCATGCCAGTGCTGTCATAGATGTCACACTAAGTGCAGCTTAGCATAACAAACCTTATTAGTGTTACACTTCAAATAAAATGTGATAAAATGATAGCAGCAAAATTAGTTTTTTCAACAACACCATGCTTTCTCTTTCAGCCCCCAATCCCAGATCCCAACAACATGCGTGATTTTGTGAGCTACCCAACAGCTGGAAACGAGCGTCTGCACTGTACTATGAAGCGTACGGAGGATAACCCTGAGGTCGGGGGGCCTTGCTACACTCTGTACCTGGAGTATCTCGGTGGTCTGGTGCCTATCCTTAAAGGCCGGCGAATAAGTAAACTGCGCCCAGAGTTTGTCATTATGGACCCTAAGACAGATGGGAAAACAGGTAAAATTTAGACTCCTTCATATTTGCAACAGAACATGATAACCAAACAAAAAAAAATTCCCAATTAAGATGTTTCTTTATTAGAGTGTATAATCTAAACAGTAAGACCTGGAACATTCAAGTCAACTTTTTTAACATGAATAAAATATTTATATACAGAAGATACTTATTAATGTAAGCTATTAAAATTGAGCTCTTTAATTATGAAATATGTTTAAGAAAAGGTTTGTGGGAATGATAGTTACACTGCAAAATCTTACATCTTTGTAAGAATTTTTTTTTTTTTTATCTGATTTTTTACATTCATTCAATTTAAATGGTTGAACAGTTAAGTATATTACAATTTGTTACTCCCTTGTCTTTGTCCCACTGATCTGGATTTTGATAGCTGTTCATGAACCAAAATGTATATCTTTGTTTTTTTCAATATGACTGTTTTAATCGTAACATACAATTATGTATCTATAAGATTATCAGACTATAAGATTTAAATAGGACTATTAAATATTTCCCTCCAATACATATTTGCCTGCTCCAGTACTTCTGCGTTATTTTAGTATTTTGAGTTGTAACTCAAAGAGTGAGTATGTTTTAGTCACATAGGACAGACTGGGCCCATGTTAATTAAAAGCTGCTTAATGGGGGCTCTGATGGCCCCTGGGTTCCTCATAAATCAACTGGCACCCTCCCCACGCAGTGATAAATGAAGCCAGCCATGAAATAGTTCCAGCCCATCCACACTTTAATGTCCATCAAATAAATTAGCTTGACCTAAACTGGAGCAGCAGTGGTTCAGACTCCATATGACTGTGGAAAAAGAGAAGAATTGAAACCACTGAAACAATGGTTTGGACTAAATGTTCATCTGTAGAAATGGTGGAACATTTTTCGTGAAAATTCTGAAGGTTCCTGCCTTCAGGTTGTTATAGTACATTTCCTGCAGTGCCAACTTTATTGTAATAATTTCCAAAAATTGCCATTTTGTGGAGCATCTCATATTTGAGTTCCCTTTTTCCTATTATGTTATCCCCTTGAAATATGACTATGAACATTTTAGCTAGAATCAAATCATAACTTTGAACATCAAGGTGATACACATGCATGCTTCATCACTGTAAATAAGAGAACAAATAGCATATTTAATCAAAACGGACTCAATTCTTTCTATCCTCTACTTATTTTCTCTCCTCAGATGAGATATATGGCAACAGTCTAATATCTGCAATGATTGACAGCTGTAACTGCTCAGACTCCAGTGACATTGAGCTGAGTGACGACTGGGTTGGCAAGAAGTCTCCAAAGATATCCAGGGGCAGCAAATCCCCCAAACTGCCCAGGTAACCGACATGTGACCTGTGTGAACTGCAGCATGTCGTCTTCACATAATATTTCCTGTTTTTGTGCGCGTGACACTTGGTTCTTTGACCCGTCAGCAATCATCGGCCCATTTGAAATGGACAAGAGGTTGTTTGGTTCTCTCGAGGCTGTATTAAATAAATCAAGTCAAGGTGGTTTAGTTTACATATTGCACCATTTTAGTTTGATTCAACAATCAGTTATTGTGGCAATTTCGATATATTTCATTTTCCACATAAATCCCAGTTATTCAGCCTTATTTCAGAAGCTTCTGTGACAGCAGATTACTAAAGGATGCATTCAGAAGTCTTGGATTGCCGTCACTCTATCCTCCAACAGTATGACAAGGAGGAATTAGCCTTTGAACAAATGTGTATTAAATTTCTTCATTAGTGTGGCATCTCAGCAGTTATTGAAATTTTAGCCATCCTTCCTTCCTTCCCTCCTTCCTTCCTTCATTAACCCTATGTTAGATTCTAATGAAATGTTCTACGCTTGTTTTTTGGTTCACTGCATGCCTAAACCTTCTTCTTTATTTGCTACCTTCTCTGTAGAGACTTAGTTTGTCCCTTTACCAACAGGATCAACATTGATCCCAGAAAATCGCCCAAGCTGTCCCGTGCTACACAAGAGATCTCCAGGTCACCACGGTTACCTATACGGAAACCCTCGATTGGGTCACCCAGTCTAACACGGAGGGAATTTCCTCTAGATGACATCACTCAGGTAAAAGTCAAACTATCTCAGGCAGATTTATTAATTTCCCCTGCATCAGTGGTGCATAATGATCAGTGCAGTGATTTGTCTGATGATAAGCTCACATATTTCACTTTTATTAATGTATTTGTTGTGTAGATTCTTTTTGTTTTTATAGAAAATTTTCTATAATATAAAATTTTCTTCATTCCTGTCTTGCAGCAAAATTACCTTGCTCAGGTCACATCCAATATCTGGGGAACAAAATTCAAGATTGTGGGTCTGGCCACATTCTTGCCAACCAATCTTGGTGCAGGTAACCAATCAACAGCTTTGCCTTTGGCACTCAATGACTAAATCCATAACACTCATTTTAATTAGTTGCATGTCTCAGTTGCCTTTGTTTTCCTCATTCTTACCCATTCCCTTTCCCCTCAGTCATCTATAAGACGAGCCTCCTCCATCTGCAGCCGAGGCAGATGACCATCTACCTGCCAGAGGTGCGCAAGATCTCCATGGACTACATCAACCTGCCCGTCTTCAGCCCCAACGTCTTCAGTGAGGATGAAGATGACCTGCCTGTGACGGGCCCTGCTGGTGGTGCCGACGACAACCCGCCCTGCACTGTCAACATCCCTATTGCCCCCATCCATAGTCCTGCCCAGGCCATGTCCCCAGCCCAAAGCATTGGTCTGGTCCAGTCACTCCTAGCCAATCAAAATGTTCAGCTGGATGTTCTAACGAATCCCACAGCTACCCCTGCTGGGGCTGCTGCTGGTGGGTCAGACCAAAGCCAAGACACCATCCTGACAGCCCAGTACACAGTTCCCACCAGGTACTCCAGTCCTGGTCAGGTCATCTTTGGTGGACTAGAAATGAGTCGCCTAATGGTGGGACCCCCACCTTCGCATCATCCCTCACAGCAACAGCAACAACAACAACCAAGTCACCATCAACAGCAGCAGCACCACCAACAACAACAATTACAACAACTACAGCACCACCAACAACAACAGCTACAACAACAACTACAGCACCACCAACAACAACAATTACAACAACAACAACAGCTACAACACCAACAGCAACAACTACAACAACAGCAACAGCTACAGCACCACCAACAACAGCAACAACTACAACAACAACAGCAGCAACTACAGCACCACCAACAACAGCTTCAGCAGCAGCAGCAGATGCTCCAGCACCAACACTTACAACAGCAGCAGCAGCAGCAGCTTCAGCAACAGCAGCTTCAGCAACAGCAGTTTCAGCAGCAACTCCAACATCTACAGCAACAGCAGCATCAACATCAGCTCCAGCAGCACATACAGCAACAGCAACAGCTACAGCAGCAGCATCAACAAATTCAGCAGCACCTGCAGCAGCAGCAGCAGATGCACCATCAACAGCAATCACAGCAGCAGCATCAGATGCAACAGCAGCAGCAGCAGCACCATCAGCTTCAGCAGCAGCTCCAAATTCAAATTCCTGTTCCCTCAATGTCAGCAGGACAGCCTTCAGGTGCAGCCGTGCACCAACTCCAGCCAGGGGCGCTGCAGATACAGATCCCTCATCCTCCAGATTTAGTGGTTGAGAGAACAGTGGGGGGCGAACATGAACACCTACTGAAAATCAAAACGACTCGGTCAACTCCACAGCTGGCTGAGGCTGACACAGTGGTGTTCAGTGCCCCTCTAGAGCTCAGCAAGATGAACCCCCCGCCTCCCTACCCGGGGACAGTGGCTGCTGCTGTGGCTGCTGCAGCAGCTGCTGCTGCCTCAGCATCAGCCTCCACTGCAGCCTCCAACGGTGCATCTGGAACAGGAGGGGGCACTGGTGGGACTCCTCCCCCTGGTGACCTTTGTATGAAGAAGGGAGAATTCCCACTTTATCCTTCAGGTCAGCAACAAGCGCAGTACCCCACACCACTGGGATATGAGAGAATAACTACATTTGACAGCAGTGGGAATGTGGAGGAAGTATGTCGCCCTCGAACGCGCCTTGTTTGCAATCAGAATGTCTACACACTCCAGGGACCGGGCAGCTCTGCCACTCTCAGGGTCACCTCGTCATCATCATCCTCCTCAGCTGACAAGAAGATCCAGCTGCCCTACACCTCTGCCACTCTCAACAGACTCACTGCGCCGCGCTATTCCATACCAAGTGGAGACCCGCCCCCTTACCCTGACCCAGCCAATCAGAACAGTGCTGTTGGCAGGAACCCTGGACAGAGGCTTGACAGCAGTTTGATTCATGCCACACTCAGGAGGAACAGCCGAGAGGCCGCTCTCAAAGTTTCACAGATGCTGGAACCGCCCAGACCACTGCCTCCAAAGGCTAAAAATAATAGTGCACTAGCAGCATCATTCCAGCAGAGGGTGCCAACAGCCTTATACACCTGCAGTCAATGCAGCAGTGGATCCAGTGTTGGAGGCACTGCCCCAGGGAGCACGAATGGAATAGCAGGAGGAACTATTATCAGACAGGATTTCCCTCCAGGGAATGGAGCGCCACACAGCACAGTTATTGTTCACTCCAACAGCACTACTCCTCTGGCTTCCCAGTCCTCTTACAACCTGCTGAGCTCTCTTGAAGGATCTGGGTCTGCAGCGGGAGGTGGAAGTAACAGAGACAGGACTGATTATGTTAATTCAGCATTTACTGAGGATGAAACACTGAACCAGTCACTGAGGCATATGGCGCTCGGAGGAAATGATGCATCAGGGCTGGTTGTCAAACGCCCACCTCCCTATCAGTGGGACCCAGCTGCCACAGAGGAGGTTTGGGTTCCTCAGGAACGGACAGCAACACTGAATCCCACTGGCCCTACCGGATCCCACAAACCACCCCCTCTTATTCTTAGCCCAGCTCAGCACTTGGATGTGTCCAGGTTGCCTTTTGTGCTTTCTCCAAAGTCCCCCACCAGCCCCAGTGCTGCATCATTTCAAGCTGCAGCAGCAGCTGCAGGCTACCAAATCTCTCTCCAGTACCCTCCAGCAACTGCCTATGCTGGAGCCCAGCTCCAGCCCATCCCAGGGTCACCACGTCCTTGCTCCTCTCCAAAGGAGGTGGTGGCACCAGTACCCTTCTCACAGCAGGATGCAACTCTTGTCTTACCGCCGGGTTACTCTGCGAACCTGGCAAACCTAGCCTGCTGCCCTCTCCCACCCATGTATCCGGGGGGAAGTGCTTGTGCCGGGCTGCCCATTCCCCCCATTGCCCTTCACACTCCTTGGGGTACCTATAACTCTTGCCCGCCTATGCCCAGTCCTGCAGTGCCACTACCACCCAAAGCCTCCCACATGGCAGTAGACAAAAATGTTCTTTCTCCTCCTCCCCCTCCACCACCCCCTCCGCCACCACCAGCAGAGCTGCAGAGCCATGGAGGATTACAAGAGGCCATGGCAGAGGCTGGAGAAGGATTTCAGGAGGTGCTCTCTTTGACCGAGAGCCCTGTTCCACAGCGGTCTGACAAGTTCAGCAAGAAGAATCGCAAGCGGGTGGATGGACGTGCTGATGAGGCTAATGTGCCACAGCTGGCTGAAGGGAGCAAGTCGAAAAAGGAGGGCAGAGCTCTGGGTGACTTCAACTCACTTATCTCCAGTCCACGGCTGGGAGGAAGGGACAAGAAGAAGCTGAAAGGACAGAAAGAGCAATTGAAGGCCAAGAAGCTGAGTAAGACCACTGCCAACAGTGAGTTCCAAGACAGTTCAGAAAGTGAGCCAGAGCTGTTCATCAGTGGGGATGAGCTGCTCAATCAGTGCCAGAGCGGTAAGAAGGGCTGGAAGAGTAAGAGGAACCTGAGGGCTGCCAGTGAACTGGACGAGATCAAGTGTAGAAAAGCCAACGAGAAGGAGGACCGAGGGCTGGGCAGCCAGGGGTTTGTGTATGTGATGGCCAACAAACAGCCACTGTGGAATGAGGCCACGCAGGTCTACCAGCTGGACTTTGGTGGGCGCGTCACACAGGAGTCTGCCAAGAACTTTCAAATTGAACTGGAGGGCAGACAGGTGAGTTAGTTCAAGAAATATTACACACTGTGTGTTATCCTCAGCCTGAACATATCATTACAAGTATTATTGATTTACAATGACATGATGCTAACGATACAGTCTCTAACAACTTTGTTTTTCAACACAGGTCATGCAGTTTGGCAGGATCGATGGCAATGCCTACATCCTGGACTTCCAGTATCCCTTCTCTGCCGTGCAGGCCTTTGCAGTGGCTTTAGCCAATGTTACTCAACGCCTCAAATGAGACGTCCCCTCCCCACTTACCCCGAGTTATATCTGGGTTTTAAATGCAATCTGTTGAAGGGGCGCAGTTGTTTCATTTGAGATTAATAAACTTTGATTTTGGAGGGAAGACTAAAATCAGCCCTGGTCACTGAGAGAGACACACAATCACGCTGCACTACACAATGCTGCCACTAGAATTGGTGCAATAAGCATTGGCTGCATTTGCCAAGGATGCCCTCAGATTTGCTCCGTTTGGCAGTCAGTGGCACCTTGCAATGCATGTAGTGCCAAAGAGCTGAGCTTTGGTAATCGTCATGCAAATAAATGCTGCTTTAGCTAGAAAAAGCTTATAGACTTGATAACCGATCGGTTAATTGAGGGAGGAATTGTTAAGGTGCAGTTTTCAAAAGAAGCAGCAGTAATACTTGAAAACCACACTCTGGAGATCAAAGTTTCCCAGAGCGCACAGGTACTACTGGGCACTGAAATCCATTGCTGTACAAAACTTCAGTGAAACAGTCACCACTTTATTGTACTGCTTTTGCTTTTAGGGTTTTCTTAAATGACTAAACATGGTGGAGGGTAGGAGGTGTTTTTGTTTTTGCTCTCTGCCATTCCTTTTGTTACTATCTCAATCTATCTTGGCTGGAAATGAGGCTTAGATATATGCATCATTTAGGAGCACTACTAAGAGTTCACACTCTTGACTGTCGTGGAAGGTGTGTCACTGTTAAAAACTTGGGAATGGCACTGAGTAAATGTAGATGAGGTGAACTGCAGTCTTTTCCACAAGGTTTCCTGGGACTTTGAAGGAAGAAGAAATGTAACTCTGCTACATGGATTAATTTATATGTACATTTTGTTGTTTATCTATTCAGATACAGATTTTAACATTATTGTCATTGTTTGTGATATACAATCTTCATACCCTGTCAACACGGTTTTCAACCTACCTGCTTTATTTGGGAGACTGGTGGCTGAATTTGAATATTGCTGTTTAGTTTGGAGTAATTCAGGTGGGAGGGGTACACCGAATAGCTTTGACTGACATATCCTGTACTTACATCTGCTTATGGTGACTTGGGCGCAAAAAGGACGTCGCGGAGGCCTGGATTTAACAACTCTGGCATGAAGTGATTTGTCACCTGCTGTCACTTCTGTGAAGTGAGTGTGTAGTTGGGGAAATGGGGAAGGGGTCGTTGTCCCTGCTCTTAAAGACCATACTAAACATTTAAGCAAGGTACAGGAAATATTTTTGTATATTTCACCTATGCCATTTCATACTCTCTTCAGAAGTCATGTAAATACATATCAGTCATATGTAAATGTCGTAAAGACACGAGGGTGACTTTGACAGATGTCTGTTTACACCTGTCTCCACTGTGTTTTAAGTGTAATTTCAGGTGTGGAGCGAAGCTGTAGTACTGTTTGACTCGACAGCTACAACCACAAACAAAAGAAAAAGTTAACAGTTAAGCTGAAAACATTGTGACTGAATCTTTGAAGTCAGAACTCCAATGAAGGATGAAGCTATCGAAATCTGTTCATTATTAAGTTGACACTGAAATCTGAAAAGCTGTTTTTTTTTTTTATTTCTCTTTCAGGCACTCAAGCAAGTGTTGTTGTTGTTGAACGTAGGGCACAGAGCAGGGCCAGCTGATAGGAGTGAATTATCAGGTGCATTACAAACAGCTGCAGCAGGTTTAATTGTACAAGATGGCAGCCAAAGTCAATAAAAAGGGCAGAAATATTTAGGCTTAATAACATTAGGTAAGCGTGATTGGGGTCACCTCTAATATTTGTGCCAAAATATGCATTTGCTAAAAATTTATAGTTGAAATAATAGGCCTGGAGGGAAGTGTAACTTCTTAAAAAGGAAGCTGTCACTTTGGACCAGCTCTGTTTTGGTCTCTGAACTGATGAGATTATTACATTCTTTAGTGTGATCTTTCCATATCACAACGAGATGCATGTCTGTCAGAGTGGGGTTGTAAGGAAGGGGATTTAAGAAGAATTTTTTTTTTTGTTTTTAAAAAAAAAAGTCTCTGCTGATCGTTTAAAAAAAAAAAAAAAGAAAAAAAAAAGAGATAAGAACATGAGCATGTCATAAAGAAAATATCCATCTTTTTGTGTTAGTTGTGCAATATTTTCTTAGGGAAATCAAAATCCTTTGTCATCACTTTTGACCACAGTTTGATATCGTTCTTTTAGTTCAGCATCTCAGTTGCTGGTCTGTACATTTTATTTATGAGATTATTTCCTAAAGGAGATATAGTATCTATACATACTGTATATTGTGGATTTTTCTGAACATTTCTTTGTGTTGATAAAAAAAATTTGTCACAAGTGTTGCCCAAATAGTGAGATGGGAAGGTGGGGTCGGGTCAGGTCAGGTCAGGGTGGTCGGGAAACGGGCAAGTTTTCTGTGTTTTGTGAAGTCTGCATTGGATGGAAAAGATGTGAATGAGTAAGTGCTCAGTTTAGTGTAGTCGGTAGACTAGTTATGTAGAGTGTAACTGTTAAGTCAAGGTGTGTCTGTATTCAACTGTGCAGTCTACCAATCCCATCAGTGTTAAATCTATTATCTTTAAACGTGTGTGGTCATGGCTTCTTACACATACACACATCCACACACACACACACGTTCACATAAGTTCACGTGTAAGCCACTGAGTTCATGTTCAGAACTGCCTATGGACTTAGGTTAAGGATTCACTTTAAACTGATTTCATGAGATGACCTGTTGTAGATATTGTAGGATTTGGCTTTTCTTTAGAAAAGACATGTGCTTTGTATTTGTAGATGTAGACTTAAAATGACAAAAACACTTGAAAAGAATCCGAGTCTGATTTGGTGACTGAACGTTTATAGTGAATGGATAGTAAGGCATGCCATGTAAATTATTTTATAATTGTATATGTCACGCATCTTTTGAATAAAACGTTATTGTTTCAAGAAAAAGTCTGTGTCCTGGCTCCTGAATGTATCCAGATTTATTGTTGACTTCAGAGAATTGTTCAAATCTGGTCAAGAGTTTTCACAGGGGGGCTTTGTAGTCTCCAACAAAAGACATTTTGACTTGTAATAGCTGGAAAAGCACTTTTAACACTGGCCCAGTTCCATTTAGATGTGCCAGTAAGCCAGGCCTGTGAGTAAAGACCCTGAAACTCACCTATGAGAAGATTTCTTGTGTTTAATTTAGTATCTCACAATTTTTACTTACTATAACTCCTATTTATGAGAAAGCAAATATCACATATTTTTTAATCTTCATCTAGTCAGGCAGTCTCATTTAGTCTCTTATAAGAGAGACCTGAGAAAAGGCAAAATTTGCAAAAATGGAACGAAATTTACACAATACAAGAGTACAAAAGAACACAGTAATAGGAATTAAAGAGGCAGTTACATGAAACAGTTACAAGAATCAACAAAAGCATCAGGTCATAAGGTTTTAAAATCTCCGATGGTAAAGAGTGACTCCAGTTTGAGGGCAGATTGCAGTTCATACCATTTAAAAGGTGCATAACACCTGGAACCAGTTCTGCCAGCATTAGTGTGAGGGATCTCTAGTTCAGTAGGCACCGGATCCTGTGCTGAAGTCAGTGGATTTAAATGACAGAAAAGATGTGAGGCAGTGTGTAACAGAAGAGCTTAGTAAATGAATAACATGAGGTGCTTGTTTCTTCTTGTCTGTAGGGAAGTCAGCAGTGATGAGTCCTGGGTCGGTCATTTGTAATGAAGCCTAATGTGACACACAGGGTCTGACTGCTAAAGAGCTGATGGGGCCGCATGAGTTATCTTGATTATTATATTCTCTATTATGAATTATGACATAGTCGCTCATAATTACGGCAAATCTTCTCATAATTATAAATCCCATGGGCATGGTGAAAGCCATTTTGGCGTTGTCTCTTCTATCACTTTCCTCTGACTGAAGGTAGCCCAGTCTCATGATATCAGGGTTTATCATGTCAGTGCGGCTCATAGACAGATGTGAACATTTAATGCTTTTTAACAAGTGTGACTCGATTAAGGACTCTCCACTTGCCCGCTTGGCTCTGATCCGGGTTGAGGTGTCCCTGCAGGAGACGGACTGTCTGTCTGTCTCTGTCCGCGGTGCTGAACTCTGATCACGTGACTCTCCTGCCGGGTGCTGTCTGTGTGCTTCCGCTGCCTCTTCGGTTTTTTTCTTTCTTTCTTTGAATCGACACAAACAAAACAGCTTCGGCTGCACTTTCAATTAAACGACGCGACAATACGGGCAGATTGCGCTGTTGTGTGAAGGCCGCCGGTTGTTTCCCCATCGCCATTTTCAGCCACCGGACGGCTCGGTGCGATCATGGACAACGACTACTCGTCCGGCTTGGAAAACCCTCTGTACAGCGAGCTGAAATACTTCTGTAGGAAGATCCAGGAGGCCTACAACGAGCTGAAGGAGGACCTGACTCCTTACCGAGATGATCGCTTTTACAGGTGGGTCTCCTGTTTGGATACTCAGTGCAAGATCCATTTCCCAACTGCGTAACAACACATCACGGCTATTTTGGCGTTAATTATAATTTAGCAGTGTGCACCTTTAGGCAGAGCAGTTGTTATATATTATGGGCAGATGCAAACGAGAGCTGCTCAGGTGATTTATGTGGAATTACACTTTGCATTGCGGACCTCTACTCGTTTATTATACTAGCCTACATTTAGTCGCATTATATTTTAGATGATGATGCCAGACTTAGTGGTTGAGCAGCCCCGAAATAAATTAAGAAAATACAATTGGAAATCGAAAAATAATGCAACCAATGATAGCTTGCATTTTTAAACACACATTCCCAGTAATGTTTTGTGCTAAAATTTTAGATTACGAGGTAGAGGCCTCGTGATTTCCATCAGACTCAACAAGTGTTGTTGACAGGAATAAAACCACAGACTGCTGTAGATGGCGGAGAAACACCTTATTTCTCATTTAAAATCCAAATGTTGTCGTTCAAAATCACAAGGAAGAAGACAGACGAAGGCCGCTTTAATTGCTCATTATATATTTTTTTTAATTCATTAGCGATTAAAAGGCAGCGTTTGCGTGCGACGTGGTTGTGCTGCGCTTGCGCGAAACATCTTCTCACGTAGAGGAAACTCAGCCGTCCCCTTCTAGATTTTAAACCGTACGTCTTTTATCTGAATGAAATTTGTCACAAATTAAATACGACTTAATTTCTAACATTAAAACATATATGTCCGCTTCGTTGACAAAACCAGTACGTAAATCTATGAGAAAAGAGGAGGTAGACGGAGTGAGTCCTACTTTGCTGCCTACACACTCAAACAAGCACCCTTAGAAGTTCCCTTCCTTCCTTCTTTCCGGTGTTACGTCATCACGCTCCCTGCTATTCGATGACGTTGCGGTCCAGTTGTCGCAGGCTGATGTTGATACACGGATGTGGATTCACTGCGAAATTGTAACGTTTTTTCTCGGCACCGAGACTGTGAAGCGAAAGAAATGGAGCGGTGAGTGTGACATTTGGTCAGCTGCTACACCATAGACGTGTTACTGGTGTTTAAACGTGCGAGGACAAGTCTTAAAGCCCACTGTGCCGCTGTTCTCTGCCATCTGTTACTGCTAGCATAAACTAGCATGGAAGCTAGCAGTGTTGACATATCCGCACCTGAACCACAGGCTGTGGGCTGAAAAGAATTTCCACAAAACAAATTTCTCTCTCCTTCTGCTCGAGGCTCTGGTGATTAGCTTGTGTGTGTGTGTGTGTTGGCTCTAAAGGATGTCTCCCTGTGACAGATTGGCCCCTATGCGGCTCTACACCCTGTCCAAAAGACATTTTGTCTTGGTCTTCGTGTTGTTCCTGATCTGCTTTGGCCTCACAGTCTTCATTGGGATTGCAGGTATGGCTGATGAACATTTTTGCAGCACTGCCTCAAGCTGGGTGGTGGTCAGAAGTCACCTTAACACACACTTCAGGTTTTGTGATGCTTAGAAAGTGGGTGAGTCATTGTGCTTGACCCATGACCTACTGCTGAAGCTCTGATAACGGAGTAGTTGAAGAACATGAAATACTTCTCACCACTGATCTGCTCCTTTATAGATAGTTCAACGGCACTCAACCTTTTTTAAATGTACCTCTTTGGATGCAACCATTAACAGTATTATGAAAATTACTAACAAAATGAGCCAAGTTCAATTTTATTTTATAGAAATATCATTTATTTTTATCAAGATTATATTATCAAGAACACAAAGGTTACATTTCCTGTAGGCTTTACATGTGTTACTTACATGCTGTGTCCATGAAGAATGCAAGTTAACCTTTGCCTAAACAGTCAAAGTTTACAGATACAAAAGGCAAGAGTAAGATTTTAGACATTTTCTCATCATTTAAAATTTTGCTTTTGACTCATGCATTTGATTGTTGAGAATTAACCTGTTTTTTACTTTGATTTATTGTACCACATCTAATTTCCATTATGTTGATAAATGCAGAGTATCTGCATCTTGATAACCTTGAAAACATTCACATATGTTTGCTGTTGCAGTGTTTATTGGACTTATTCAACTTTAGTACTGCTGCACATTTTTCTTCCTGGGCATGTGCCTACTCAGTTTTAGGGAGATGCCATTTCACAGTTTATCCATTGTCAGAGAGATGCATTTTTTTAATCCACTTGCCTTGTTGTTTTTAGTAGCCTAGAACATTTTGAGGTTAGGGTTGTACGCTTCTTTTGTGCCATTACTTATATATATATAATATATTCACAGTGTTTTCTTCATTTCTGTAGGTCCTAGGATTATTTCTGAGCAAGAGCACAATGGTGATCAGTTACTTTTCAAAAACGCCACACTTAAGGTAAGATGAGAAGGCGTGTTGCCGTAATGACAGACGGTGAACATCACTGCTAGAATTGTGCATTAAATCTGTAAAACTACAGCCATTTCTTATTGCAATGAATGAATAGTATACAACTGTTAAAATAAGTGTTTTTCCATGTCAAGGGTATGTCTTTCTGTGAAATTACAGATAAAATGATGCATGTATGGAGGAGGATTGTGTGTTTCAGTGAATAAGTATCCCCCCTAATGATCATTCATTGTATGTTTTCAGACTGGGCCCTTCAACCTAGTTTCTCCTCCCCTCACCACCTACAACCAGCAGCTATGGCTCACCTGTGTGATGCAGGCTGACCACAGCACTAGTAAGACCACAAAACAGATTCTTTCACAGTTTAATGTTGAGAGTGTCTTTATAAAACACCTCAAACAGCTTTCTCTCTTATCATTTTTGTTAACCTGCTCGGCTTTGGTTAATAGCAGCTTGTCTTTACTGCTGTCCGTGTCAGTGGGAGACTTCCAGCAGCCGTTCGAGATCAGCGTTGACCTAAAGGGAGTGAAGGAAGACGCTTGCGTGAAGCATATCAACAACGGGCACCAGAAGTCACGAATGCTACACTGCGGAGCTGTAAGTGCCAATCAGATACCCAGCTACCTTTCTGTTTTGCAGTGTGTTTGATTTTGCCAGACGGGCAGCAGCGACCAGCGCAGCAGTCTGACTCCATGAAATGTCATTTGTTATGAAATGAGGCTGCAGTGTAGCACCGACTGCAGGATTGAATTTGATCATGATGTTAGACAGACAGACGTCCTCAGAGCAGTTCGTTGATGTGCAGTACAGATGGACCATCGATTGAAGGAGCAGTGAAGCAGTGTTTTTTTTGTCTCTCCTTACAGAAATGTGATGAGATCATTGTGCTCCATCTGGGCTATCTGAACTACACCCAGTACCAGGTCGTTGTCAGATTTAAAGGCCTTGAAAATGTCACATATGAACTCAAAGTCAAGTTTGTGGTAAGTTATGAGCACTGGCAGGATTTTTTCCTCCTGCTCATCAAACGAACTCTGTGACATTTGTCTTTTTATTGCTGCATTTGACTTTGTTTTTTTAGTGTTAATTTTTTAACTCACTTGGTCTTCTTTTTGTTTTCTCTTCTTCCTCAGTGGAAAACATACAACCCCACCTTTTCACAAGTGGAGATTTGGTTCCGGTTTGTCTTTGTGGTGCTGACCTTTATGGTGACGGTAAGAGCAAAGATTAAGCGACAGTGAGCGAAAGATAACTAGTGCAAATAAAACTGACTTTTCACCAAATGCAGGACTAAGATCTTTTTTTTTCTTTTTTATGCACCAGTGTATGTTTGCACACTCACTGAGGAAGTTTTCCATGAGGGATTGGGGCATAGAACAGAAGTGGATGTCTGTCCTACTCCCTCTGCTGCTACTCTACAATGGTGCATTTCAGTATTATCACTACTCAAGTCATATTTCACCCTTATTTAACCCATTTGCACTTTTTAACCACTGTAACCGTGTTTCATTTGTCAACTAATGTTACACGTGTCCTGTCCAATTTAAGTATAACTTGAAAGTTGCTTACTGTGTTTTCTTGCTTTTTCTGGTCAGATCCATTTTTCCCGCTGTCATTCCTGGTGAACAGCTGGTTTCCAGGGATGTTAGACGCTTTCTTTCAGGCTCTGTTCTTGTGTGCCCTGCTGCTCTTCTGGCTCTGTGTTTATCATGGCATCAGGGTTCAGGTGGGTCCATCAATACACTTAGACTTTAACGGCCCCCGTCTTTTTTTTTTTTTCTGATTTCATGTGTTCTGCGTTGTTTCCACAGGGTGAGAGGAAATGTCTGACGTTCTACCTGCCTAAGCTGATCATTGTAGGTCTTCTGTGGCTCTCGGCCGTTACACTGGGCATTTGGCAAACGTAAGTCTGACCTCACTGGCCACTTGCAGCCTGATTCAAACTGTGAATTACAACGGGACTTAAAACATCGGCTCTCCTTTCCTGAATTTGCAGAGTTAATGAGCTCCAAGACCCTACCTATCAGTATAAAGTGGACATAGTGAACTTTCAGGTGAGACTTGACTTAATATTTAACTTGACCTAGTGAGTCGACATAAACAGTTTTAGTCAGTAGAGGTACAGGTTGTGCTAAAGGTGGCTGATATAGTGTTATATTGAGCACACTCAGTGTTTAGTCACTAAAGTCCCATGTTATTTTTCCAGGGCATGAAGGTCTTCTTCCTGGTTGTAGTTGCTCTCTACATCCTCTACCTGATCTTCCTGATCGTCAGAGCTTGTTCTGAACTCAAGAACATGCCTTACTCAGGTATCACAGTGTACCTCCGCCTCTCTGTGTTGGACTTGAGTCATTTTCTTTTTACTATGATAGCAGTAATGTGCTGTGTGTTTTCCATCACTAGATCTCCGGCTCAGGTTTCTGACGGCGCTGACGTTTGTGGTCCTTGTTATAAGGTGTGTTTTAAGGAAACTGCAAAACCTAAAAAGACCCTCTGTGATTAAGCTCTTTGTGATCGATTTGGTTTAATGTGGTCCTGTTTGTTGCCCTTTCTCCTCCAGCATGGTAATTCTCTACCTGCGGTTTGGTGCCAAGGCTCTCCAAGACAATGTTGTCGCTGAACTATCTACTCATTACCAAAACTATATCCTTCCTAATGATATTTTATTTCGACCACGACTTCACTTAAATACAGCTTGTGAGATGGCTTGTTGATGTCTTAAATATGTGGGAAATTATTCCTTAACTCCAGATATACCAGCTGAATTTTTATCATTCTATGGCCTGCTGAACTTTTACCTGTACACATTAGCTTTTGTGTATTCCCCCTCCAAAAATGCTCTTTATGGTATGTAATACAACACCGTTTCACTGCAGTAAATAATCAGTCTAAAGCATCAAACTAAGTGGTTTTGTTTCATCTCCCAGACTCCCAGTTGAAGGATAATCCTGCTTTCTCCATGTTAAATGACTCGGACGATGAAGTAATATACGGGTAAGACTTCACTGCCTTTGCAAGTCCTCACTGCTCACAGTTTGAGCGGCCGTGTTCAGTGTGAACGTGCATAAACCAACTGATGTTTTCTTTGTCTTTGCAAAGGAGTGATTATGAAGACATGCCTTTACAAAACGGACGCGCCATCAAGGCAACCGCCAAGTACCAGGATGAGAGCGACAGTGACTGATGGGATCTGTTGGAAACTATGAGAATACAAAACTACAAAAGATCATCTGTGTGTGTAAATAAGGAGTAATACGAAATGATGTGTACAAGTGTACATAACTATATTTTTTAAAAAAGGTCCATGTCTACTGAATGTACTGTACTTTTACTGAAAGTTGAGGCATGTAGCCACTCCGACTTTTTTGCTTTCAGTCTCAAAGGAAAACAAACACTGATGTAAAACAGTTTTTACCAATTTGTGAATTTTTTTTGCTCATAACCAGCATTCCTTCACAACCTTATAGTTAAAAAGTGATCGGGAAAAGTGCTAATATTAATTGGTGTTTCTTTTTGTGCATGTTTGAAATCAATGTTATTATTTGTAATGCTTTCCATTGAACCACTCTTATCTCTCTATACTTGCACTGTGTTGTTTTTGCCATTTTCCTTCTGCTCTCTGACAGTCTGAGAATAATGAGGATGCATGTATCTGGCCAAAGCTCAGTGAGATCATGCTGGTGGAAGAAAGTAAAGACAGGTCATGCTGCAGCAGCTCTGAGTGCACTCTAATGGTGTGTTTCCAACAAAAGCAAAGCTAATATGTGGTACGTTTTGACTTGCCGGCACTGTCATGATCGATTTAATGGTGGAGTTAAAGTGCCATAGCAGTGTTGGCTGTTAACAAACTGTCTTTGTGCTCAGACATGTTTAAAATAAATACAGAGAGCCTTAACTGGAGTAGGTACCACTGATCTCTTACTACACCTTCGACCAATTCTTACCTTGGAACGAAGCTTTGTAATTGCACTTGTTTAAGACTTTGTATTTATTTTGCCGAAAAGTGATGAGATTTGATACTGTATTGTCTTACTGCCTGGATGGATGGACTTTGATGAATTGTGTGGATTTTACACAACTTTATGTAAATGATCTGCTGATCTATCATTTTAAACATTCCTTATCCAGGCACACACAGTAGTTATTCCATTGGCCAAATATATTTTGCCTTGTGTAGAATATTAAGTAATGAGCTTTTCTCCCATAACTTTATTTATATTGCCTACAATGTGAGACCTGCAGCCCTTTCCTTTGTGTCGTAAAACTGGAGCGTATGGACAAAAATGGCCAAAACAAGTGTTTCTGTTCTTTCCAAATAATATCTCAACAGGTTTTCTAATCAAAATGGTGCCTTGTCTTCACATCACTCTGTTTTCTTCTAAATAGGCTGCAGTCTCAAATTTGTAAATGCTTTGATAATGTACTCTTTTTGATTCTTTCAGTGTGAATGTAGTTTATAATCATTTAAGATGATTAAATGAGGTTCTTGTGGGTCCTGATATGTTGGAACTTCTTGCTGTTTTTGTTGCTTTATGAGGTAAAAGCTGTACATGTAGCACTCTGTCATGTCACATGTAAATAAAGCAAAGTATATACAGAATAGTATCAGTGTTTTATTCAATTAAACTTAATATAAAAGCATAATAATATATTCAAGTATAGCCAATATGACCAAATATAACGTGCTGGTTACACAAAATCTTCAAAAGACACACAAAAGTACTTCAGATTCACTGTAGTTGTCTCAGATGGCAAGCCCAAACACATTGACGATACAATACATGGACTTGTTCTCCCATCTCACTGCACAGCTTCCTGTTGAGTGTAAAACACAATAAATACAGTGACAGTATCACCTCCACGTTTACACATTTAAAGTCAGTGTTGAAGTACTATCAGCCTCTAAAAACTGACAACTCAAAAGCCTGACTGGAAGCCAGTAAGGTAGACAGTTACCTTACTGCTCTGTCATCAACTTATCAAATTAACATCTCCACTGCTTTGGTCACTTGCTCTGTACATTTTATCCATTTACATGATTGCCATACAAATATGTTTTGTTGAAAACACCTTGAGATAAGCAACTCAAAGAGCAAATTGTAGATCATTTAAAAGCTGCATATGTGAAAAATACAGAGGTGTTTTATTTTACCATCAGTGGAGTTGTCCCAGAAGCATGCGCTGGCTGTTTGCAGACCTGCTCCATTCTTCTGCATGATGATACATGTTGCTGTGGGAAAACACAGACGCTTCAGAGCCCAATAATCATCACAATAGTATTATTTTGCTTCCTAATATTACTGAGGCAGCAGCACACATACCGATATATTTGAAAGGCTTTCCCAGCTTGCTGAGTTGGCTGAGGCACTGCTCCACTACACTGGTGGTCCATTGGTTCACTCTGCTGTGCTGGTAGGCGTTTCCTCCTATGGCTGTTTCTACTGCCTACAGTAAAAAAAGTGGTGTTTAACAGAGACCTAATCAACACACACAATACCTTTAATAACCTCACAATTACACTTTAAACCAGCTATTATCATTATAAATCAATATGATTGCAATCCGCACCATATAGTACAGTTCAACCTGCAAAATGTTGTATAAAATTGTTATCGTTATAATCGATCAGTTGTTTGGTATAAATGATGTGGGTGTAGATGATGGCCTAGACTCTAGGTGTAGGTCAGGACGGTGCCTAGCAACCATTACAGTATCCTTAGCAACCAACGGGGTCGCTAACACAAACGTGCTAACTAGCGGTAGCAATGAGCCGATAATATCTGGCGTTAACGTTAAACTTTGTGGATAAAACGAAAAGCATCAACATTGTCTATTTGCTTACCTCTTTTATTATTTTGCTCACTTCATCAACGACGAACACAGTCTGTTTGGTCAGAGACAAAACAGAGCAGCTTAAGCTAGCCAGATGACATGACCAGACGAGTAACTAGCATTTCAGTTACAACCTTAGGAAAACTTAGAAAGGATACATTTGTGCGGTAATATCTGAGTGTTTTTCTAAGTGATCAAAACACATGTAATAAGTAGTTTCAAGTCTCAAACCCACCTCCTCCTCTGTCTGATACTCGTCCATGGTGCCCGACGTCAAGTGAACTACAAGTTACCAGGAACAAAATTTCCGGTCCCATTCCTTCAAAATAAAATAACATGTTTAGAAATCTCGGGAACCGGTTGAAATCTTAACTTTCTCACTATAATGGCAAAATAATTAAAATAAAGCACTGATTTCAATCCCAGCACGGCTATTCCACACGCTGACAGCAGCCTTTTGTAAAACAGAGAAAAGCAGTAATTTTTCTTGACATGCTTGGTATGTTTACTTGTTAAATGTCGTATCAAATGTGTTATAAATGATTCAATTGTCGAATCTCAGCGGAACACACGGCAGTACCAGAAGCCCTGAGGTGTAGGTGAATTACACAAGTAAACACCGCCTCTGCTGGTGATTTGTGGAAAACATTAGGTAACATTACTGTGAGGCAGTTTCACACTTTCAAGCTAACGTCGAATAGTAGCTATCTGGTGCCCGTCGTATAGAGGACTATTTCAGGTATTTTACCATTATTCATCTCAGTCTTTTGGTTTCATGGCTAATGTTCAAGGTGACGTTACAATGTTTGCTTGTTGTTCATTTTATTGAACTATGATATATTGCTAACCGCTTCGATACCGCAGGCTAGCTAAACGATATGCTAGCTAAAACTTTCAATGGTCAACGTTAGCTGAACGTGAAAGCGGGAGTTTACAGGTTTTAAACTTTACTCTTTAGTTTGTAAGTATTGAGTGTTAAATTCGTTGCAAATGCAAAATTATTTTTGTCGTTAATTGATTTATCACAATTGGCATAAAAGACGTGCATTCACTCAAACAGCGTCAACCGTTTACTAAACGCCAGTGCAATTTAACGCAGCAATTGAAGCGTGGAAGTTGTTTTGAGATACAGTTCACTTTTTATTTGTAGCAGGGAGTTAACTATAAGACATTTACTTTTAAGCTACGTTGGAGTTCGCAGTAAAAGTCAGAGACAGTTGTAATTTGCGTAGCGTAATAGTAAAATACATGACTAATTAGACGTAGTTTCATACCCAGAGTCAAGTTTTAAGTATTTCGTCTTAACGTTAAATTTATTCACGAATATCGTTTGTCACGTCAGTCTCGAAATGCAGGTTGCTATTAAGACTTTTGTTTTGAAAACGAACGCCGGAAGTTGAAAGAGTTCTGCTGCTGGCTAAGACAACATGGCTTACTTATGAGCAGTCGAAGTTTGAGTGCAATGTCCTTCTTAGTTTCCTTCACCAGAGGGAGACAGAGCTCCATTAATATTTGTGAATGCGTTAGCTTTCAGAGGTAAACTCATGCATTTTGTTCATTCTCGTCCACACACGCGACCAGAAATAGTTGTACTTAATCTCGATTGTATAGTTTAACTGAATAAACAAACAGTTCTGCCGCAATAGAAGCGTTAAAAAGCATTTTAAGGTACAACTCAATAGCGATAGCTCATTGGACAGTAGTGCATCACGTGACCAGAAATAACATTAACCCGCATTCACTATCGTAATGTTCACTATCGTAATGTTCCGTATTTAGAGTGTGCATTTTGGTGCCGATCAGTTATAAAACATTAAACTACGCTTTTGCTCTTTGTTGGCGTTTTTTGTGGTTTTTGAAATTATGTTAAACCGTGAGTCAGGATCGCAGTGAGGAAAATGACTCCACCACTTCGCCAGAATGTGGGTATCGCTTCTCGGCCTTTTGGCTAAGATCAAGTGTAGTATCTGTTCTTATCAGTTTAATATCTGATACGTCCCCTACCCGGGGACCATATATTAAATTGATTTTTGGAACAGGGAGATGGAATAGGGGCTTGCTCCGTCCACTCCACGCATCGACCTGGTATTGCAGTACCTCCAGGAACGGTGCACCCCCCTTACTATGTCTAAAGAAAATAACACAATGGGTGATATATGTAGAGCAGAGGTGATTCACTGTGTATCTATCGCCCTGTGACCTAATAACATGCTCAGTCAGTACTGTTATCAACCTAATGAAAGCAGTAATAGTTAGAAGAGAGTAGATTGTAAAAGCAAGAGTGCTGCATGATGAAAGCATCTGTTCATTGTTATGTCCTGACACTGATCGATAGGATTGAATCTGTTGTTTGGCTCCGTTGGTCTGTAGTTCTGCTCACTCCCCAGAAGTGCAAATCCTCTGATGTGGTTTCACAGTCTGAAAAACACTTAATTGTACGTGTGCACTTATTTATTTTAGTTACCAACATATTTTTTCCTGGCTGGTATCAATAAAGAGAGAAACATACAGTATAGATAGACACAGAATACTTTATGAACTAAAACTAATCAGCAAGTAGTGTTTAAGCTGCAGGAGTTTGTCACATACTGCTCAACTTATGTGGCTTTATAATGGCTCAAATGTTCAGTAGTCTCTACTGAACATTTGCGTTTTATTTAAACGTCGTTTAAACGTTTTATTTAAACATCAAAACAGTAAAAGTCAATCTGTATCAATCATAGGAGTCTAAAGCCGATTCAGTATTAGCTGTTTTAGTGTTGAGATAAAATGTACTTCCTTTAAAATGTTTAAAGTTTTAGTAGCTTTTTTGTTCTTTACATATTTGATTTAAGTGCCATAATGTTTGAGTTCAATAGAAAACCGATGAAAGCTGAGTTTGGAGTCAGATCATTTCGATATGTGGATGTGGAATTTAACATGAATAATCAGGAGCCGAATCATAGTGAACATTACTATCCAAACCACTCAACACAAAATGTAACAGAAAACAGAAAATAAAACAAATGAAATATTGTGGCTCTGTCTCAGGGTCGGAATTACACCCCAGCCAGTGCATTGGATACCCCGGAGTTTGGCCGTAATGCCCCTTCTTCAAAATCAACCCGACCAGTCTGACATGCTCTGTTTTCATCTGGCTGTTGTGCCCTTAAGAAAGTTCTGGAATTCCTAATTTAAAAACTACTAATTTACTAACTCATTTAAATAATGTGATTACATTTTACATTTAACCACATTATTTGATTTCAGTGATAATTTCACAACATACACCCAGACCAAAATGATCCTGAGAGTCACCTGAAGAATCTTGCTGTCAAGTTCCCTCCTATGGATTGGATGAGCAGACACTTTTGGGGGAATGGTCTTCATTTAAAGGCATCTTCTGACTGGTAGGCTGAAGGTGAGAGCCATTTCACACAGCTAGCTTTGTCCCTTATCAAGTCACATCTCATATTCATGTGCCTTGCTTACTGATTGATTTAATTGTAGGACTGATCAAGAATCAGCTTGATAAATAATTCTAGTTTTGTGATCACTTTGTTTACAGTGTTTTATATGGAGCCAATCCCAGCTGACTTTGGGTGAGAGGTGGGATACACCCTGGACTGGTTAACAGTCAGTCACAGGACAATGAACAGAAAATGGTGTATTAAAATCAGGACTGACTATAGGACTATAAGTAACATTGCGTCTTTTTAACATATGGTGAAATGACAACTCCAACGTTGTGACGTGTGATCTTTGCACTGAACATAAGGTTATTAAATTTATTTGTGCTACTTATTATTTTAGTCAAACATTATGATGGTCATCATACCTGCATTAAATGAGGTGAAAAATAACACCCCTTCCCCAATAACCTGTCTCTTTATAGCCTTTTATTTTGATTCTCTGCGTTCAACAACCCTCAATAAAAGGCAACTCAAATCAGTAATTTTAACTAAGATCATACAAAACAAACCATGCAATGTCTTCATTTTAATTTCAACACTTTTCACTTTAATGTAACACAAAAATGGGCAATTGCTCAACATGCCAAGTCCACAGTTCAAACATTGCAAATCATGTTCACTTTAAAGACAAACTGTGAAACCGTCCAAAGTCCAAGAAGAAACAGCTCATTGAAAGAGTTGAGAGTTATTTCTGTGTGATGGGGAATGAATTCTGGTCCATTAACTCTCCAACTCTCTCCTGGAGGGTGTGGACCACCTCTGCCAGGATGAAGACGTGTGTGTCATCAAGGTCCTTGAGGATGAACTTCTTTCCCAGGGCCATTGTTTCATCCAGGTAGAGGAGGAACTGTTTCATGGCCGGATCACTGGTCCAGTTAGCGGAGGACGGAGGACGGGGAGACAACTGCGTAAGTCATTACATTCTGCACAGATTTGAGGAGTAATATACTTAAGACACAAATATTTCTGTGCAGCGCTATTATTTTCCTTACCATTCAACAAGGACACCTTTGTGTACGTTGACCATGTTGACACAGTTGCAGAGAAATCGGGGGTCTTTGCTAATTAAAATGTTCAGAACCTGCAGCACAAAAAACAAAGCTGAAGTAAACATGAGTAGCTAACGCAGCAATAAGTTATCTCAGGACAGTACATACATGCAAGGAAACGTAAAGCTAGACTCTAAAAGTATGGCATGGTAAGGTTTTGTAAGAAACAGTCCTTTTAAAATATGTTAACGTCATCATAACATCAGAAACAGACGAGAAACGTTTTTGTTTAATGAACAAAACTGCTAGCTTCGGTCTATGGATTTTAGCCTGGTTAGCATGCTAGTGCTAACGTTAGCTCAAAAGTAAGACAAAAAAAATGTGCCGTTAAGTATTGCCGAATTCAAATAATATCCAACAAAACAAGCGACCAATTAATATGTTCATACCTACATTCAAGCGAAGGAGTTGAGAAAGAAGAGAGGACTTTCATTAACCGGATTGCTGTGCTCGTTTCTTATGCTAACTTTCAGACAGACGTAGGGTAACGTACGGTGTGGACCAAGGGACAATCCTGTGTGAAACACAATCTGCCCATGTCGCAAAAATATAGTAAATTACAGATTTCAATATCTGAAATTATTCATGACTCCCCCATAATTACAAATAGTTACAATGCATTTATCAGTGAGGAAACGGGTTAATCGTCCTTCACAGGTGTGTAATTTTATATTACTATGTTGTTTAATAATATTTTATTGTGTTTCACAATGTCAGAACTGAATTAATCTATTATTGAGGTTGTTATTTGCAGTCATGTTCAATTGGGGTGTAATATATTGAGGTGTTTCTGATATTTTGCCCACCCCATTTATAAATATGAGGGGGCAAATTAGAAACACATCTCATTATATACAACTTATATCCACTACTACACTAACTACAACCTCAGTAATAAACATAGTTTAATTAACACTTCTTGAAAAGTTTTAACTCCATTACGTCTTCAAAAAGCTACAATATGTGGTAGAGCTGTTGTACTTGATTGCATGAGATTGTGTAGGTGTACCTAATAAAGTAGCCAGTGAGTGTATTTCACGACACTAGTATTAATGTTGTAAGACAAAAGTGGCTTTAAGATGAAAAACAGTCAAAGGAAGCTTCCAACATCATACATTTATTCATTGTAAGCATTGCCAGTGTCAATTTGGACCACAAACATATGCGGATTAAACACCAAATGCTTGTTTAGTCCCGCTCAAATAAATAAAGCAACCTGAACTAATGTTAATAGAGGTCCATTTCAGGTAAGGTCCAGGGAGGAATATGTTTTGGCAAACAACATGACTGTCATACTGTAGTTAGAACAAGACACAGACATATAAAAGTAAAATCTTAAACCATAGCTCTGGTCAAAAATACTGTGGGGCCTGAATGACACGTCAGTGCACCTGCAAGTAAATAGTATCAACATTATGTGCTATATGTTAAGTGCCAGAAAAATAAAATATTGGATAAATGTTATTGATCAGAACATATTTGTAAACGTAATTATTCATATGATCTTTAAAACTCTTGTGACTTACTAGTGAGCGTGACCAATGTAGGATGATGACCAGGAGAACAAAATGATAACTCTTCACAGTAATTAATATGTGAAATAAATTGAATTCTCTTCATTCTATTAGGATCACATTAGTGGTTCTTTATAAATATACAACAAGAAGAGGCAGATATGTGTCAAATTGATTCTGGGGGGGTTGGTTCAAGTAAATGGCAGGTTGTATCAGTGTGTTTTGTGTTCATATATTTCAGTCACTGGCTGATGTAACTCTGCAGTGCTTCCTGGATGAACTTGAGACTGCGCTTGTACAGAAATGAGTCTTTCTTCTCTGGCTTGCAGATGTTGAGATGATCTACGTCCACCTCGATGAGCTCCCCAATGCTGAGATCTGAAACCAAACCAGAGCAAGCTCAAGGTAAGAATTAAGAGGAACACTACAGACATAAAGCTTTTGAAATCTATATTCTTGGTGCTCTTACTCTGTCTCATTTCCCATGTGCATTAGTGTTACATACTTGCTGACTGTGTCGGAACCACCAGTATCTTGACCATGGGTCCAATATTTGTTGGCAGCGTCTCTGCAAAGCTCAGAACCTTGAATTCCTTTTCTTTGGCGATGTTCAGGAAGTTCTCATTCAGGTTGCGCAGTGCTGGTGAGTCTTAAAAAACAACAACACAGGGATAACAACTCACAGTGGATATTGAACAAATTCTGTAAAACACAAGCTGTCTTTATTTTATTCGCATACCTTTACAAAGTTCTCTGACTTCTATAGAGGGAAAGAGGAGATATCTGACATTGACCGAGTACTCTGCCATCGAGGTGCCATGATGAGGAACACTATAGAACATAATGCCCTTGGTATTGTTTAACAGTCCTTGCATATCTGGGTCCTCTGAGGCATCCAGCAGCATTTTCTTCACAAGCAGCCCTAATGGAAAATCAAACACAGGCGCATACAGACAGGTAGTGCCAACTTTTAAATCAGACACATATAATCACATGTAGGCGCAGGTGTGAAAGAAGATTAAGCACTTTCTTTTTCATGTTGTGTTCAAGGGATCTGAGTAAAACATGCTTGTGGAAGGAAAGTTCTGACAAAATACCTCCCATACTGTGGGCTACCCAGACCACAGGCCTCTCTCCAACTCCCGCCAACTTTAACTTCTTTAGCAGCTCTTGACTTCTGTAGGCCAAGGTCTTCCTGAAGAGACAAAAGCAAAAAAATGAATGAATAGGGAACTGGAATTGTGCATAATGAATACTCAAACATGTGAGATGAAAAACATCTAATTTCAACAAGAATGGTAGCTACCTTTAAATAGTCATGATGTTGGATAGATTATACAAAAATTACCATTAGTAAGTAATAAATGTGTTAAGTAAGATGAAAATAACCAATAACAGAAAACATGCTTGCAATGTGCTACAATATTTTCGACTTAAAACACCAGTAGACACATGAAGAAACTACAGATTCCTCACCTCTGGTTCTCAGCTGGACACTTGGCCTTCCAGTCACTAAGGTGACTGTCGTACTCCACTGATAGTACTCTCAGATTTGGACAGTCAGCCGCCAACCATGACTGTAAATAAAAGAGAACACAGCAACAGAGAGAGATGGTTACTTTTCCTCAAGATTGATCAAAATCCGCATCAGATCTCAGATTTAATTGAGCAAACCAAACACTTCTGATTCTTCCCCATAACCAGATAGACAAATCCATAGTTGTTCCAAAAACGTAATTTCATTGTTGGGGGATTAAATGGAAAGACACTTTATGGTGATCCATAATACTGTTCAATAATCGATCGAAAGAATTTGGTGGATTTTTCACCTTTGGCCAGCACTCAGTGTAGTCTCCCCCACTCTCTGCCTCCTTCTGTTCCTCTAAAATATTTCGGTCCTTCTGCCTCCACGTTTTAAAAGCGGCCCCTAGAATCCCATGGATGAAGAGCACGTCTGCTTTGATTTGCTGGCTGTAAATTAACAAATTGTCAAATAGTGTTGGTTTACATATAAAATGAAATTAAATATTATAATTATAAATTATAAATATGAAAGAACAATAGAATTGTTTTCCTACTTGCCGCGTGTTTGTGGGTGGAGGATATAGACGCCGTCTTGGTATTTCTCTTTCACTGTCTCTCTATCCAGGTTGGCCAGAGCACGGGCTGCATGAGATGCCTGCATGACATGAGGGGACTGCATCATCTCAGCCAGGACAGATACCCAACCTGAAGGCATTAGACAGGTAAGGAAGACAGAGAGAGAAAAAAGATTGGATTCCTTATAATCTGTTGTTCAGTTAATACAATTGGGACAGAAAGTAATTAAGACAGAAATTAAAACCAGAAAATACAAACAAACAGCGGTGGATGATATTAAACATGTCTAGGCCAACAGTTGACAGCTGTGGTGACGACAGTAAAAAAAAAGGTTTATGTTTGATTAAGTCTTTCTAATAGTGAAGTATGCACATGCATCCAGTAGATCTGGCTTTTAATAACAACTTAGTACACCCAGCCAAGGTGACACATGACCAGAGTCCTCTATGGATTAATGAGATGAGTTTCAGACTCGCCTGACTGGGCTATGGCCTGGTGAATACTCTCATTGAGAGCCAAATTTCCTATGATACGAACAACGTTCCTTTGAATCTTCAAGGAGTCTCTACGAAGCTGATAAACCCTTTGGAGGAGCTGCAAACCCCCGTTGGCAACTATGTGATCACAGTGGCTCTGGACCTGCAGACAAGATGTGTTTCAGTAAGTTTCAGAATGTTTGTTCACCTTAGCAGGTGATCAGAATCAACCACAGTCTCCACATTAATTAGTCCAACTCACACAGATTGGTGTTCAGATATGGACTAAATTAACTGATGGCATAATGAGGTTAATAAGTATTTATCTCTGAAAAGAAGAAAACAAGAAATGCCCTTCTGTGTTGAACTGTAATTATGGTCATTTTAAGAAAAATAATGAGATAACTTTACCCCAAGACTGGGTCATGTTTAGAAGCATTATTGCCATCATTACCTTTGAGTGCTGCACCAGTGCCTGTAGGCAGAAGGATTCAACCTTCTCAGAGGGAACAGAGGTGAGGCTCTGGGCGTAAGGCAGCCCATTACCGCCAAAACACCACAAACCACCCTGCAACATAGTAGAACATATGGATTAGTAAGATAATTTAAATATTTGAATTGTCAACCTTTTTGAACAAGGAGTTGTTCTCCTTCCTGCTTTAGTAGTTACTTTTCAAAAGTGCATATGTATGTCCATCTTTCTAGCTCAGTTACCCGTTGTGCTGCCAAGGACTGGGTGCTCTCCCTGAGGGCCAATGAGGTGAAGTACTGAACACATTTGTCCACATCAGACTGAGGCAGAGATCCCAGCAGCTGCCTCAGTTCATCTTCTGCCGACAAACCCTGTGAAAAAACACTTTCTAGTTATCATCTGACATACTAGGGTAATCTAATGCTAAGGTAAAGAATCAATAGTGTCCCTTACAGATCAACAACTACACATGCAAAAGCCTTTTCCAACAATATCCAATAAAATGAATCTGATTTGTTGAAAAAACTCTTAAAGAAATACAAAATCAAAAAGTGTAGAGGCCACCATGTTTAGTTAAGAAACAAAGTCTGTGGGTGAGTGTTGTTTGCAAGTAATGCAGATAAAGAGGTGTTCTACAGAGATACTTACGTCCTCCAGGTCAGGCAGTGCAGGTGAACGCAGGAAGAATCGAAGGTCTACCTGAAGGGTCCGGGCCAGGCCCACAGCTGTTCTCTGGTCTATAATCTGGGCTGCTGTCTGGTACTGGTAGTCTGCGTTATTGACAACAGGTATGAACTAATCCACCTCACTTCACTTGTTGTATATACAGTAAACCTGAAGTGATGTGCATTTTTACCATGCCAGTGGTGATTGTCTGCAAGCTCATGTACAGCCTGTAGTCTGATTGCTTTATTAGCTGACTGTGTCCTCTTCAGTAAGACCCATAATGCCACCTCATGTGGGTCTGCATCCACATGGCTAAAGTGCTCTATGGTGTACAAACAGAGAAAAAAACTGGCAGAACATTTACAAAGCAAAGAGGATAAAGGGTGCTACAAATATTCCTAAAGGCATTGCGGAAATGCATTTAAACTACAACTACTGTGACCAACTACAGTAGGATCTACGGTACCACTTTCAGATTATTACATCAGCTACAAAGTCACAAACCTTGTGGTTTCAAACCTTGTGTCATCAACTTGGCAGCTATTCATTTTTCAAAAGTCAAAAGTTTATTTATTAGATGTTTTACCAGAGTATAATTTCATGGAAATGCTGTCATAGATTTCTATAATCTTAAAAAAAAAAAAATAGTGCATTTACAAGTAAAAGTGAGGGATTCCTACTGAGTCAGTATAAAGTGAACAAAAATATATCAGTCATGTGTATTAGAGCCAATTGCACAATATACACATTAATGCCCAAACTATGTGACATTCAAAACAGGATACGCGTGTACAATGCAGGTGTTTCCTTTATACACACTGCACGTCATGATGGATAACTGCATTTGTCTGAGAATAAATATACAGTGGGGAAAATAAGTATTTGATACACTGCCAATCTTGCAAGTTTTCCCACTTACAAAGAATGGACAGGTCTGTAATTTGTATCGTAGGTACACTTCAACTGTGAGAGACAGAATCTAAAAAAAAAAATCCAGAAAAACACATTGTATGATTTTTAAATAATTCATTTGCATTTTATTGCATGAAATAAGTATTTGATACAATAGAAAAAGAGAACTTAATATTTGGTACAGAAACCTTTGTTTACAATTACAGAGGTCAGACGTTTCCTGTAGTTCTTGACCAGGTTTGCACACACTGCAGCAGGGATTTTGGCCCACTCCTCCATACAGATCTTCTCCAGATCTTTCAGGTTTCAGGGCTGTCGCTGGGCAACACAGAGTTTCAGCTCCCTCCAAAGATTTTCTATTGGGTTCAGGTCTGGAGACTGGCTAGCCCACTCCAGGACCTTGAAATGCTTCTTACGGAGCTACTCCTTAGTTGCCCTGGCTGTGTGTTTTGGGTCATGCTGGAAGACCCAGCCACGACCCATCTTCAATGCTCTTACTGAGGGAAGGAGGTTGCTGCCCAAAATCTCGCGATACATGGCCCCATCCATCCTCCCCTCAATATGGTGCAGTCGTCCTGTCCCCTTTGCAGAAAAGCACCCCCAAAGTACGATGTTTCCACCCCCATGATTCACGGTTCGGATGCTGTTCTTGGGGTTGTACTCATCCTTCTTCTTCCTCCAAACACACCAAGTGGAGTTTAAACCAAAAAGCTCTATTTTGGTCTCATCTGAGCACATGACCTTCTCCCATGTCTCCTCTGGATCATCCAGATGGTCATTGGCAAACTTCAGACGGGCCTGGATGTGTGCTGGCTTGAGCAGGGGGACCTTGCGTGAGCTGCAGGATTTTAATCCATGACGGCGTAGTGTGTTACTATTGGTAACCTTTGAGACTGTGGTCCCAGCTCTCTTCAGGTCATTGACCAGCTCCTTTCGTGTAGTTCTGGGCTAATCCCTCACCTTTCTCTGATCATTGATACCCCACGAGGTGAGATCTTGCATGGAGCCCCAGACCGAGGGAGATTGACAGTCATCTTGAGTTTCTTCCATTTTCTAATAATTGCACCAACAGTTGTTGCCTTCTCACCAAGCTGCTTGCCTATTGTCCTGTAGCCCATCCCAGCCATATGCAGGTCTACAATTTTGTCCCTGGTGTCCTTAGACAGCTCTTTGGTCTTGCCCATGTTGGAGAGGTTGGAGTCTGATTGATTGAGTGTGTGGACAGGTGTCTTTTATACAGGTAACGAGTTCAAACAGGAGCAATTAATACAGGTAATGAGTGGAGAATAGGAGGGCTTTTTAAAAAACAGGTCTGTGAGAGCCAGAATTCTTGCTGGTTGGTAGGGGATCAAATACTTATTTCATGCAACAAAATGCAAATTAATTATTTAAAAATCATACAATGTGTTTTTCTGGATTTTTTTTAGATTCTGTCTCTCACAGTTGATGGGTACCTACGATAAAAATTACAGACCTGTCCATTCTTTGTAAGTGGGAAAACTTGCAAGATCGGCAGTGTATCAAATACTTATTTTCCCTACTGTATGTGTTTAGCAGCAACTTTGCAATTGTGGGTACGCGAGGGGCAGTTCGCCAGTTTTACACTGCACTGCAAGTGTGATCTTTAGGTGAACTGGTGCAGTATAACAACAGCTTTTGGTTTCTTACCATCTAGTGATTGAAGCAGAAGCCTAGATGATATTTCTAGAAACCTCCTTGCTGCTTTATGAAGTTCCCTCCTTGCTTTGTGTGTAAGCCCTGGAAAAGACACACAGTTTAACTACAATGACCTAGAAAACCTGAGTAACATTTCTACAAAAACACTACCAAGATAACAGAAGCTATTTAGTACTGGTTTGTAATTGGTATCTTAGTGTAGGTTTGTACATGGTAATTTCCATTAAATAAGTAAACCTTGACCACTGGAAGTGAGATCAGTCAGCAGACTGCCCAAAGTATGCAGGCAGGAAAGACAGTAAAGAGGGGAAGCAAGGAACGACAGGAAGTACTGTTAACAGATGTCACTGGGCACCTGGACTTGGCAAACTTGAACAAGCAATGAATAAAGCCACTCAGCATAATTTCCAGGTGTTATCCAGCTGGACTTGGACATGAGATCATGTCCAAAAACAATACATCTGATCTAAAAGGAATTATCAGAATGGTCTTATTCTTTTCAGGTTTGGCCTATGTGAATGACATTAAGTACCTGCAGCGAGGTTCTCCTTTTCATCTGAGGGAGTGGCTCTCAGATAGATGTAAGACTTGTACTTCTCTTGAAGAATTGCACTAGTGTCAATGGTCACAGCCTTGTCCAAGGACACCACTTCATAAGTGATAAACAGACAGCCCCTGTAGAAAGGTAACAGATAAGCTGGGGCACACTGAGTCCGTTTTTTATCACAGAAATTTGCAGCAATCAAATTTGGCCACTGAAGTCAAGAGTTTAAAAACTGTCTGTAAAAAGTGTAACTTACCCCAAGACAACAGCACCAGTTACTTTAGCAACCTTCCCTAGATTACAGTAGAAAATGAATCTACATTAGAGCAGGGTCTGAAGCTGTTCTGACAAAACCATAAAGCTAGATGGATCCATATATTTAGAGAACTATAATAAATTGGATTGCTGACAAAAGCAGCACACATGTAGGCTGATGATGTTCATTAACTTACTTAAATCTTTCCACTGCAGCACTTTCCTCACTCCAGGGGGCCCAGCTGTACTCAGCCTCCGACACCGGATCAAACGTAGAGCTGCAACAGACATCCTCCGTCTGCATGTCAAACAGTATGTTGGGACTGAGTTAATCACACGGACAAAGAAGACTAACCACTTATTTAAACTACGCCAAACCCACACTACAAACTTCCTTATCGTAGAGTCAGATGACACTAATGCTAAAGCTAATTTAATGTAAACTAAGTGTATAGTTGTCCAGCTACAAGACTCTAATGACCAAACAAGCGACAGTAACATCTAACCAAGTCATGGCAATAATTAATGCCAATTATTGTCAACTAAGTTAACTTACGTAAACTTATGTAAGGCGTCAAATCATTCATAAGTCTTGTAGCTAACGTTAGCCAACTTAGCTGCATTGCCCAGGAATAACTAAGCCAGTTATGTCTGTCACCTCAGCTGTCAGTCAGTCAGTCAGTCAGTCATCCAGCTTCATGTCCCACAAACAAACCTTAGGAAACTCATACTGTCAACACGAACACTTCAGCTAAACATACCGGCACGTTAGCTTAAACAAACGTACTCAACATTTAGCGTTAGCTAGCTTTCGGCTAACGCTTCACTTTTAGAGCTCAACGCCAGCGTACTAACATAAAGCTGTCCAGACGATATCTATAACTTTCCCTGTCGTATTTATTCAGAGCTTACCGTGTTTATCTACTGACAAGTTTTAAAAGGACTACCGTAATGTTCTCCACGGTTGCAGCAGCTCCCGGTGTTCATAAACAACACGCAAACTGGTCTCACAAATAAGACGTCATGTAGCGCAACTAACGCGACCAGACATGAAGGTAAAAACATAAAAAAACATACTTTGCTGTACCGTGTGTGATAATTTATGAGCTGTGTTATTGGGACATTATTTACTCAACATGAAGTAAAATATGACATGATGGTATATGGTGATGTGGTTTTACTGAAAGGAGGGCTGGTCCTCCTTTCCTCCTGTAGAGGCACCAGTGTCCTTCACCTCACAAGCTTTACTTTGGTATACCAGCTGAGGCTGGACAACAAATTATCTGTTTGCTTCAGTGGGGTGGACAAAATAATTGTGATAGATACAAACTATCATAATGTGCACAGAAAGAGGTGTAGATGCTGGTGGTGCTGGCTGGTTGACCTGAGGCTTTAGCTTTGGGGATATTGCATCAGATTACATTCAATCAGGTATGTCTTTCATAAGGTAGTTATTGTCTCCATCAATCCTCATCACAATGCAACATTGTGCACCACATTTGTCTTACAGTCAACAATTTGGATCACTACTGTATTGAGCTGTAATATTTTAAAGGTGTTCATGTTATTATGTCCATATCTTGTGTTGCCTTACACAACATGAGGCTACTGCTTTGTAGACCACAAGCTCTGAATGGAAATTCACTTGTCTTTGCTTTTGTTCTTGCTTTTATTGCATTAAGTTATGAGCAGAATTCTGTAAATTCCATTCAAATATAAAGTACAAAAACTTCGGACACATAATGCCCATCTTTCTGTGCATCTCTTTCTCACGCTCACATATACTGTACATGCAAACACACACACACAGTCAAAATTACTTTGAATACCACACACATCCTCATACCATAGCTCTGCAAAAATGTGTGGTGGAGCAATGAAAACATCGCATGAATTTAAAGCTGTCTCCACCAGGTTTTGCAAAGAAATGTCAATGACTCATGTACAATTTATTAAATACAGGTTAACACACAAACACTTGCCCTCCTTTAGGGCACACACACACAATCATTCTCTTTTGCATAGTTATTAGATGATCAGCAGGGACAAAGGAGAAGTCTTTGTTTGCAGCATAAATGCCCAGTCATCAGTGTGTAGCTGTAGATTTTTGCCTTGTCTAAATTAAACAAGGAGTCTGTGCAACCATGGTTGAGTGTCAATCACCACTAAATATAGACTGCTAATTTTTAAGCAGAATAATTCCTGTTTGTAAGCAGTCACTGCCATGCTGGTAAGAGAGTCAAATGATTGTTTTAAGATATTTTACACAAGTATTGAATGATGAAAGGCAAGTATGCATTAGTCAACATCAGATATACAGTATATTAACAAACCAAAAGGCAACCAAAATTGATTGTTGTTTTAGGGTGTTATTGTGGGCACACAATTGATCTAGTTGTCCTTGTACACTCCACAGCTTCATCTGGTCATAAAAATCAATACAGATCTTGTTCAGTATAATTTGTAAATCCATTTACAACTCTGGGCTCATTTAGTTAGAGTCAGAATGGTGGTCTCACTCCTCTCAGGTGCATGTTTCCTGATAAGCTCTAATAATGCTCTCATAAGCTGGTGGTGGGGTCTGTGTCGCATGGAAACCCCTCAAGCCGTTGTTTCCCCAAAATGACTCAGGTCTGGGTGAGATGGTAGCTGCCTGGCCCGCTGTTTGAGCTGACCCAGTCGCCGTGGTCAGGGTCGGTGTACGAGGCAGCGTGGTCTGGCTCCCCTCCTCTGCTTCCCTTGCAATTTGGCTGCACTGGAGGAGAGGGTGGAAGGTGGAGGCCCTGAAGCTGGATTTATGCCCGAGAGGGTCGAGGTGATCTGGGGAGGAAGTCTGGCGGTGGAAACTGAAAGCAGCACTGACCAAACTGTTGTTGCTACGGCGGTCATAGCTGCTGTTGCGGTTAAAGCCAGGGCGGTTACGGGAAGATGTGCGTGATTGGCGAGGAGGACGGCGGGTGATGCTGGCAGAGCCTGCTCTGCGTCGGGACATCCAAGTCAAGATCACGTAAACCAGGGCCCCCAAGACCAGACCCACCCCCATCGACACACAGAATGTGATGATCAGGGGGACTGTGAACAGAGAAATACACATTAAAAAGGATATTTTATCATCTTGAGCTTCACTATATATTTTTGATGGCTTGGTTTGTATGTGATTTGTTTTTATCTCCTCTGCCTCATTGACTTATTTACTCCTCAGATTCACTGTGTGGGATAAGAGTTTAAAAATGCATGTGCAATACATCTAACTGCACTTTAGCCTTAATGCCTTAGTGTCTTTTTTAATCATCCCTTGGGAATGGAAGGAATTTTAATTAGAATCTATGCCCTTACCAAGCTCACAAAAACCATCTGTTTGTAACAAATGGAGGATTGCCAACAGTGTCTTGCAAGATGGTGCCCCTTGACAAAATAAGAATAGGCTTTCCTCTTTCATGTTTACCAGAGCAAGTTTTTTTTGAGACAACAAACTGATTACGTTTCATTCCATCAAAA
Source organism: Pempheris klunzingeri (assembly GCF_042242105.1). NCBI lineage: Eukaryota > Metazoa > Chordata > Actinopteri > Acropomatiformes > Pempheridae > Pempheris > Pempheris klunzingeri. The sequence continues at coordinate 12,759,861 of NC_092029.1, read as the reverse complement.
AAGGCCCTGACTTTTTGCTCATTGCTTCTTTGCCTTGGAAGCTGTAGTGCCAACATAAGCGAGCTTGAAAGAAGAGAGAGAATGCAGTGGCTAAGACAAATCCTGCTGGACTGCTGCCAGGGAAAACAAATCAATTTCCTTTCAATACAGTTAAGCGTTAAAAACACTGAACCAACTTTGCTACCAGCCATATTTCCACAGCAGCTTTTTTTCTTTAACTTTTGGAAAAGGGAAAGGAGACACTGGTCAAAAGTCATCTGGAAATGACATTTGGGGAAACTGGAAAAAGCACTAAGAAAAACATGTCAGTCCCTTATAGATTTGGAATGAGCATTTGTAACAATTGAGAAAGGTTTCCTTGTATATGATAATATGTTGTATAAAGTAATCCTCAAAAAGAAACGGGACCATGCTTTGTAAGAAAGGCGATTAATGCTTGAATTCCTAAGAGAACAACAGTGCCAATCAGAGAGACCACATGAAAAGACCAGCTAAAAGGGAAGGGAAGTTAAAAACAACTCACCAGCATCAAAAGACTGAAGTATTTCCAGAAAGAGATTTGTGTTGTTTTCAGCCATGACTTTATCTGTTGTGTTGAAAGAGAAGAAGACAGACTGATACTCAGTTCAGTCTGTCTTTCACTCTCTCTTCTTCTCCCTTCTCCTCGTCTTCTGTCAATTCTTGACTATCTCTCTTTCCTCTTGATGGATTTTCCTGTGTTCTTGCCTCCCCTCTTTCCTGTTCTCTCACTTTCTCCCTCTCTCGTCCCTTGCTCACTTTCTCTGTTAGTAATGTCTGTCTCCCTCGTAGGGAGACTCAGCCCAGAGGCACACAGGACTGGCGGCTAACTCTGGCAGTCGTCTTGTTTATGGAAGCGGAAAACTACACTGTCACATTTCCTGCTTTTCTGCTTGAAATTAGCAACAGGAGTGGCTTATCTATCCAGGACAGAGATCCTGGAGTTGGGGAGACAGGGTGTTGCTGTAATCACTTCCTCTCCCATCATTTCCTTCAGGTTGATTAATGTAAAACAGTGTCACCCAAACGCAGTAAAACTCTTAAGCTTTTACCATAGGAACGTCCACCACACTCCTTTCAGAAATGATAAATATCTCAATCTCTCATATTTTTTCCTTCCACCACAGAGACCATAAGTTGCCATAAGATGTACCAGGAGTTACAGCCTCAGGTCTGAAATAGGTATTAGAGGCAAAACCACAGCTGGAATTGATGGTGGCAATACTATGAGTGTCTTTAATTCCCAGTTTTAATGATGCAAAAATTATACTACTATGGTACATTTTTAACAGACTGTGAGCATGTAGCTATCGGCCTGTTCTGATTTTCAGCGTTTTTGTTAGTAAGCTCAGTCTTTCCACTGTGTCTGCCAGGTCAGCTGTGCCTGTATCGGACGTCTGGTCCTCTCTCAGTTGGAGAGACCCAGTAATAACATTGTAGTTTGATAAGATAGAAAAGCAGCACAGCTACTTTCATTGCACCAACACTTTTGGCTTTCAGCTTTTTTTATTTGATGAATCAGGATACAGTGAATACAAACGAAGCTCTTCATGTGGCTCCTTGGTCCCACAGTCAGCATTGTTTTAATCCAGTCCAAGCCAAATCTGCAAGGTCATCAATACAGTGAGACGGAAAGGACGCGAGTAGTCTTATTGGTATGCATCCAATGTAGACCGGCTCGTTTGCCCCCCCAGCTTTGGATTTAACTTTCCAGAGTTGACCATAAACCATCCTTCCCCTTAAATTCAACCTCATCATGAATCCAGTCAGCCTATTACTAATGTCCTTTAAAGTGAAAAAATACTGTGATACTTTGTGATTGTGCTTTACTAAGAAGCTGATTACTTCTGGCCTTCTCACTGGCAAAGACAGAGAGAGAGAAAGAGTAGCCCGTCCAAAGCCTGAACTTCCCTTGATTGTTGGCTCTGCTGTAAAACTTGTCCAAAATAACCAACAAACACCCACAACACCGTAAAATAGCATGTGTGGCCATTGTGTTCTGCTGTAGAGTAATTGCAGTGTAATGAGCCGTTCTGCTCAGAGGTGGAGGTGACATTCTTTGAGCTTTGTAGCTTAAGTTCATGGCCTTCTCAAAATGTCACTGGGCAGTGGTGGGAAATTACAGTGTGCTGTCCTTAGTATCTTGATAAGGAAATTTGTTTTCTGTGTTCTAGACATTATACAGAACAGCGAAAAGTTTAACATTTTTTAGCTTTTGTGAATGTATAAACTATGAATTATGCATAAACTAAGATAGGAAGGAAGGAAAAGGGATATGTTATGATTCAAAATATGATACCCCTCTGGTCAGCGATATTTGTATGTGGAGAGGCTGAGTTGGTTAGAAAACCAGCCTGGGGCGACGGCCTACCCTACACCATGTGTTTCTTTTATCCCCTCCTTGGCCAGTAGATGGAGTAATGCTACAGGAAAACCTCACAGCACATCTCATCGTGCCACAGTGAGCAGGCCCACTCCAAACCTGTCCATTCAAACATCCAGGTTAGCTAATCAACCTGTATTTTTCCACAGAAGTACTACATCACCCTTCATGTATTTTTGCAGAAAATTCATCCCACATAGCTTATGCAGAGTGATGAACAAGGGATGACAAAGAATGGTCTGCCATAACAAAGGCAGTGATTCCACTGTCCAGTTTTGCAAGATGTGTGACAATTTGTAGCCTTTTCTTTCTAGAAAACTTGAATGGGGTTGTGAATTGAATCTACATCCTTTTGATGTCTTATAACCTTGGTATACATTGGGCTTCAAACATCTGTGTAACTTATGCAATGCCATTTGTAACGAGGAGGATGAGGATTTGTTTGCTTTTTTAAAGGAAAAATCAGAGTCAAGACTACATTGAAATGTTAATTTAGACAGATAGTTTGTCAGTACATAAAATTGAGTTGCAGAGCAGCATTTCATTCTTTGGCATTATGTTTATTTTGACATGCAGGTTGACAACAAACTTTCTAATGAAATTTTAGGAAACTGCTGACTATGCATGACAGAGATTACCACACGAGCAGTCTTAGTCCCAGCTCTCTGCTCTCTGCAATGATTAGATAAGAAAACGGATTTTAACAGGTTTGGCTACTGAAGGAAGATTTCCTATTGACCCCCTGTGCTTTGTCTCTGCTCTCTGCTCTCCGCTGCTGCAGCAGCGTCTGCTCTCCCTTTTGCTGAATGTGTTTGGTCCTGTGGGGATCTGGACGGTAGAGGTCACCCCGAGCCGAGCTGCGTAAAAAATGCAGGAATCAGCAGTCCGACCCTGCTGCAGAGGAGCTGGCCAATTCAACTAAATCCCACAATGTATCACACTGGCATGTCAAACAGCTGATTCTGACAGCATAACTAATATAAAATGGTTAGATTCATGTGTGCATTTATTGTGATAAATTGCTGATTTAGTTGTTCCTGGGTGGGTTTGACGTTGAACAATGAAGATAAGTGATTTGTTCCCGGTTATGCTACTGCAGTTGGATTGGGCGAGAATGTTAATTTGATGGATTATATTTAGTTTATGTCATATTTTGGCCAGTGTCATTTCCATTGACAATATGGAGAAACTGGAGCATTTATTGGGTGGAGAACTTTGCCAACAATACAATAAAAAAACATTTCACCACTTCCTAAATCTGAATAATCACCCTCCCCACCATATCATTATGTGGGTTTTTTTCTCCAGTGAGCATCGTGTTTACTCAGTCACTGTAGACAAACGGTACACAGCAGAGCTTCAAAAGAGAGCCTAGACGATACAGAGAAAAAGAAACCTGGACTCCAAAATAAACAGTAGAGGGCTGTTCAGTTTTCCTGTCAGTCCATACCCACGAAATTAGACTCATGCTGCACCTACTAGCTTAATAACTTAATGCCATTCAATTAATACATCTCAGAGGCAGATTGCCCAACACTGTCATCACAACAGATTTAATTCAACATGCATATATTCAGTGTCATTAATATACCAAAATTGAGCTTAGGATCTGCAATCAATAATAATTTATCAGCTTTTATGTTTTTCATGCCCAATCCTCTATCTCTCACTTTACTGAATGAGGCTGTGGCTCGGGCAGCGTAGCTCCCCTTTCAGCCCCTCTAAGAGCTCTCCTGAGATGATGATGAAAGGACTTGTCTAATGGGATTACACATCGTGATAAGTGCTCAGAGCCCAGTAGTTCATCACACCCCTCTCCTGCATTTCAAAGAATGGCATTGATCCATTGTACGGTAGCCTATCTTGGATGTAGAGTTTTGGAGAGATGTTTTATTGGCAGGGGTGTGTTTTGATTGACTGTTTACTCATATCAGATTTCCTTTCTAGGTGCCAAAATTGTCTTCACATTTTAGTTATATATAATGTAATTTAGAATTTATAATATAACATTTCTATTAGTTTTTTTAGAGGTGTTGTCCAGATTTTGATTTGTGAATTGGAACAAATCCCCCTTTAGCCTGAGCAGCTTTCGGGCAGACTGAAATGATGATGTCATGGGATAAATCCTAGAGCAGCTCAATAAGCACTGAATAATGGAGCAACCCATGGTGACTTCTCTAAAGGATATTTTCTGCGTCACAGATAGAAGCCATATATCCAACTAAAACTAATTTTGTGCATTAACCCTAAACACCAGTTTATGTTTAAGTTAATATTACTGGGTCCATGACACTAAAGTCGGTATATTGTAACAGTTCTTAAATAATTACAAAACACTCAACATGGATTCTTTGCGTGCCTTTAATTTTCTCTACTAGTTATTTTCCACCTGTCTATACTTATGCTTCCCTTTTGTCTCAGATTTTTATCACGATCTTTGAGAGGTTATTCTCAGTATTCTTAGTTGATATTCATACTTATTTGTCTATTATTTTAGCAAGCATTATGTAGATAGATAAAGCCTGAGCCATAGACTTTTTCAAGTTTTGCTTCAACCACCCAGTCAAATAGAAATAATTCAAGATTGATCACTAAAAGATTTGCAACAATGTGTCAGTTGATATCATCAATCTAAGTCCTTAATAAGAAATTCTCTGTGTTTGTGGTTGTTGCCTTCACTGTCTGAAATCACACTGACAAATTACAGTGTCCTGTTTTAGGGTGGATTTTAGCGTCTAATTTCACATTAATGTAGAAATGTGTTGTTGCCAGGCTAAGTTTGCTGCTGATAATTCTGTTCTCTTTTCTTCCCTCATGGCGTTTCTCTGTCACTTTCTCAGTTGCTGGCACACTGACGCTCCCACATACACAAATCTCTCACGGTGGAGCCAGTAGGAATGAGAAGGTACCTGGTACACTATTGGTGCTGATGTCTCAATGAGAAGGAAGAGCCAGCCCTTGTCCCTTGTGATTGGACACCAGGTGGCAGTGCATGCAGACCAGGAAGCTGTCTTGCCTGCAGAAGTAAACGACTCAGCGTAGGCGAGCATACACACACACACACACACACACACACACTATACACATACAGTATGCACTTACATCATCGTCATCATCAGGGGAGGAGCTTCACCGAGTGCGAGGATTGCAGCCTGCTACTGTAACAGGGATGACTTGAAAAGAGAAACACAGCTACATGGACATGATTCATTCTGGATGTCTGCACTGAGTGTGAAAACACAGAACCACTGCGGCCCAATCAGAGTCCTGATCACAGGATGAGCGCCTTGGCAAAGTGACTGACAGGAGCTGGGACGTGACTTTGGTGACCTGAGGACAGCAGCATGGCATCACCCAGACACTTTGGACACTCTTCTCGGAATATTGCCAATGTGATGCAGAAGCTGCAAGGTAGGCGTAAAATGCTTACTCACTCACACTGCTCCACCTCGGCTTGCAGTGGTTTTAGAGGTGACCTAGTGCTTGGCATGACACAGCAAAACAGTATGAGATAAAGGCACTTACTCTTTTGTAAAAATGTCTTACATGCATCTTATCCTTTCTGCGTATAACCCTGCAAGTCTTATCTGTGGAGTATTGGAATTCAAGTTCATACGACTTCTAAATGTGTGGTATGTGAAGGACATAACTGGATGAGGTATGTGATGGTACAGTATGCAGTACTCAAGTACATTTGACATTTTTAGGTAACAAATAATTATGATTTGTCTAACATTCAGTTCTTACCTCTGCTGTAGTTTGCTTTGCTTTCTGTGGAGTTATTTCCTCATGATTGAGATTGCAGTTGTTAGTTTGTGCATAGAACTATGCAGTAGGGCAGAATTAATGACATAAAATTGAGGACCTTTTTCTTTTTTGTTGGAAAGAAATAATCACAAATGAGATTGAGTGAGCCAGTGTGTGAGACATTGCAGGATCGCCTTGTTTTTGTTTGTATTTACTGTCTGTGTTTATGTGTGCACATGCCTGCTGTGTGTTTGCTCTGTGTGTGCGTGTACCTGCTTGCACGTGCACACATACATTGCAATATACTATGTGCATGTGAGTGTCCGTGTTTGTTTCTGTATGTGGATAGACGGGAAGCAGACAATAGCAAAGCTAATCCCCAGAGTAGCTGACAGGATGAAGTCTATTCCTCCTTCTTAACTCTGCTGTAGCAGCAGGACTGTCTTATTGTGGGCAATCATCCTCTGACTACTGCACATGCAACTTACTGTGGCTGTAATACCAGCATAAATTACTGCCATCATGTTTATTCTTTTTAACCTCTGGCACATTAAAATGAGCAATTCAGGCTTTCTTATCTTATCTCACCTCTGCTCTAACTTTTCCTTCATTTGTACACTGTATTTGCAGCAGATAGCAGCATTTATTCAGTCTTTCCCCTTCCTAGAAGTCAAATAACGTGAGTGTATCTTTTTTGGACTGCAACTATTTGACTCCACTGCAAAGCAGTTTATCTCGTGTGTGGCAAAATCACACATCCCTTACAGACAGCACCAGACTGATGAGGCTCGCAAAGTAGCTAAGAAGTCATGTGACACCAGAGCTGAGATCCAATATGGCAGCTTCCTCTGTGGCATCTGAGGTGGCAGTTTCTGTGAAAGCTGAGAACAGCATCACCAGCCATGTGACTCCTCTGCATCACTGTGTGCAGGTGTGGGTGCACACTTTGAATCCCGATTGTACTCTGATTGAGCTAATTTTAGACGCTTACCCTGAAGCTGTCTCTCCAGTGCAAGAACAGATTGCTGTATTAATACATAATTAGTGTGAATTAAACAATTTATCACATTGCAGTGGTGTTATGCAGGAGGATACAAAAACATTACAATATAAAACAAAATAATATTTTATCTACACTAAAAATATTTTCTTATGGTGTTTTCATATATCTTTGCAAGCTAACAAGACAAAGCTGTTGTTATGGTGTCCACTGCTTGTAGCAACATTCTCATTTAACACTTTGAGGCAGGAAATGACATGAGCTGTAAATAATGCAGCCTTGTCCCAAGTGTGGTTTGTTCCAGAAATACTCAGCTGACTGGGTCCTGAGGTTTGGGGTGTGTCTACACTGGCTTGTGTAACCATTATCTATTACACCAAACAGTCCCTTTACCAACCGTTTGTTTATTGTTTATGTCTTGTGGCATGGAAGCATTTCAGACAAGATTGGTCTTGTTGTCGTGGTCATCCACACAGAAGAATGGTCTGAGGGTTTGTGGGAATAATACTGCCTTAACATAGCCACATTTGCCCTGACAACAGAGACAAACAAACAATGCTAATTGCTACTGAATTACAAGGGGTGTCTTCTGTTTGTAGCCTTGATTAGATATATACTATAAATCTGACATCCTGCCCATGGTGTGAATGCATTTGTTTGGAAATCAGCTACGTTGTTTTTTTTTGTTTTGTTTTGTTTTACAAATCACTCTATGTACTGTATATGTGCTCCTCTGAGTACATGATCACATTAGCTTTTGTACAGGGGGGGAAGGTAATCTAATTTGATGTGACATTTTATTTGATGTGTTGTGGTTGCTATCCATCTCCTGGGAGACGAGAGCTGAACCTGTGATGATATCATCAAGACAATTTTGTAAGAATCAAAGAGGAACACTCGCATTTTCATTAGGCTGAACATAAAACAGCCCATAGCATAAGTGGAACATAACATAACATAAACATGTGTTCCTCGTCTTTGGTGTCACGCAGCGTTTCTATAGGTAGCCACAAGCCTGGTCCCAAATGACAGCTGTAAATGAAATCAGTGTTGGCTATGTTCAGGGTAGCTTGCTTTTCATTTTTCTGGGTTGCAATAATCGTGTCTCTCCAGTGGGATAATTATACAGAAATGTGCGATATTCATGTGCCATGTTCACATGTTTTTGGGGAAAACTGAACTTGTATATCTTTTAAAGCCTGATTAGATAAATGTATTTTATTCCTCCTCTCTAGAGAGGACAATGTTCTCAAATTAGTCACATTCCACAAATCACCAGATACCATGAAATACACTATACTCCCTTCAGGCTCAGTTTGAAAGCTGTTAGTAACTGCTCAATACAACATCAAAACAATCAAAACTTTTGCCCCAGTTTTGGGTCTGTGTTTTTCTCCTTTCAACCATCTCTTTTGGTGTACCTCTCTGTCGCAGTGAAAAAACAGCAATTAGTGACACCATATGGCAGAGAACGACGAGGCCACTTTGAACACCTCCCAGCCTGAACTCCTCCATATGCTGTGGAATTTGCCTGTTTGTTGTCTCTCATTAATGAGAAATGCGATGCACTGTGTTTCCTATTTCAATTTCTCACCTGTTTTCTCCATCATGGGCGGCGGAGGCAAAGATTTCTGCCTACACCTCTGAGTTTTACCGTCTGCCTGCCTATCAAGCAGACGAGTTTGCTAAGTCTCATTGTGTTGGGAGCACCTGCTTGAGTTTTCTGTGTGTGGGCTGTACTGGCAATTGTACTTGTGATTAAATAATTCAGAAGGAGATGGGCTTTGCAGGTTGTGTTATGCCAAGCAAAGTAACTGCATTTAAAGAAATTCTGCAGTATGGTCCAATTTTTATAAGCACCTACTAATGTCATTTTGATCAAGGAGGATGCTGAGCAGGAAGAGAGGTGAAGACAAGGGTAAAGGGCAAGGGCAACCGAGGTCAGCCCATCTGGAAGACATGAGTGCCACACTGAGAGTTTTGGACGGATGAAATAGGGATGAGAGAGGCAGTGGGAAAAGCAAGAAAATGAGACCGGACAGGGAGGGGGGAGAGAGAGAGCCCACACACCAGTTTTAAGCTCCTGATTGCTAGTGGGACTGGCACAGATCCTCAGGTTGGCACAGGGCCAAGGTGACATCCTGTTGCCAGGGGCGACATTATGGTTCGGCCACAGCCAAGGAAGGCACGAGCAGACGGTCACCTTGAGCCATGCCAGCCTCCTGTTTAGTTCTGACACCACCATTTATCGTCTGTGGCTCCGGATGCCACGGCTTCACACAAACATGTGCCCACACTCACACACAGACACCGAAACAAACACTTGGTGTTAAAAATAGCTGTGATGCATCTTTTTTGCCGCTATCATACCACTGGGAGTCAGCAGTTTAGCTGAGTGATTTAACAGACACACAACGAGTCTTCAAGGCCAGACCATTAACATGAAGCCGTTTCTCTGTTGTAGCCTCAGAACTGTGGCAGCGGGGTCAGTGAAGGATAGAGCTGCAGCATGAGTTCTTATTTATTCTGCTGCTTCCTCTACTTGTCTTTCCAGATTGTGTTTATGACTCGTTGCCATAGCGGCAGGCACATGACAGCCAGCACAGGCTTTTTCGCCCTGTGGGCTTATTGGCCATGTCTGGTTCAGCTTCTGCTTCTGTAACAGAACATTATGTTTGATAAAATGGTGTGTGTGTGTGTGAAAGTGTTTGTGTGTGTGTTTGTGTGTGTGTGTGTGAAAGTGTGTGTCTGAATACTAAGAGTCATTTGTGTTTAGTCCATGCTAGTTTCTCAGTGACAGCTCCTATTGCAGATCAGATTATAATCTCTTTTGACCCGACAGTCATTGAGGGTTTGAGTGACACATCACAAGATTAGGTTAGTGGGGGTCTCACCCATACAATGTGTTGGGTGGGCCAGCCTTCATCTACTCTCAACCCTCTTTCAAAGATCACACCTTCGTGAAGGTCAAAGTGTATTTCAACATTAGTTCAGTCAAGAAAAATATCAAGCAGATTTTTCATGATTAGTTCAAATCAGGAGGGAAGACACTGACAAAGTCTGGGAGTATTGATTTTTTTTCTCTGTGGGAATTACACCTTCTTTTGGCATTTCTATGTTAGTGCTCCTGCCAAGTTGGATTTCTGTTGATTTAGATGAACTTCACAAGGCAGATTGCCGAAAATGTTATGCAACGCATGCAGCATTTAATTAAACGACCGAACAAAGACTCTCTGCAGATGTAATGAAAGGAGTATTTACAGAATCTTGCAACACAAGGCACTGTTGACCCACTGTGGACCACTACATTCAATGTGGAGCAAAATAACAGCTTTAAGCCACACTGATTCCATGATAGAGCATTTCTATAACATCTCTGATTCCTCCTGTCAGATTGAGGAATCAGATAGTTTTGATGGACGTACAGGACAATGTCCTCACTGATATAATCCTGACACCTGAGCTTGTGACCCCAAGACAGATTCTGCCTCTCTGTGTAATACTTTGAGTCTCATGCATGCTCTTATCTTTCACCCGCAGACACCTCCGTCCCCTTTTTTCACCTGTCACAGTGTGATTGGATAGTGGAAAACTCTGCCTCTGGCGGTCCATTTAGCACTTGAAGGTTTTTTAAATAGAGGTCACATTGGGATGCCCTGACCTCAGAGAGGTCAGTTGGCCAGATAATGTGATCATTTCAGCATACCTGAGTTAGCTTTGAAATAAGTAATTCCTAGTTTTTGTTTTAATCTGCTTGGTGCACCAGATGGGTTTGGGTTTATCACAGCAGTATAATTTCAAACAGTCTGTCTCTCACAGAAAATAGCATTGACATTCAAAGTACACCTGAGCTTGTCTGAACCTTTCATTACTCATATTATCATCCAGTTAAAAGCCAACTTATCGTTTACATGTCTATGCAAAATTAGCCTTTTCTCAGCTGTTTACTTATGTAGTGTCATTGTTTACTCCTTCTGAATTCAATTACCATGTTCCCATGTGCCTGGAGGGAGGGGTCCATCATCCCTATTCATTTACCTTCAATGGAAAACAAAGCAATGCACATGCTGTATCTATGAAACGTTATTTCCTGTTGTGTTGCATGCTGACTTCTGTCCCCTTGGGCCCTTTTTCAATCTGAGGCTTCACGCTCCAGACACAAACACAGCCTGCCACCTGACATAACATACCCTGTTTTCCTGCTTTTAATAATTGAAGAATTTTCAGTGAGAAAAAGGCGACGTTGAGGAATTTTGAAGAAATAAATAATGCCTCTACAGAATGGCATTACTAACTGGACAGGTGGTTCTAGACAGACTAAAACAAAAGGCATACATCTGCTGGTCGCAAAAACAATGGCAGATTCACTTTCAGTAAGACAGAAAATGGCCCCAGCAGGACATGCATAAATACACTCAAGTGGCTGTGTGTGACAGGATTTTGTAGATGATTCTGGCTCTGTTCCAGTCAGTGTTTTTATTTAACAGCAAAGATGAGACTTATAACTGATATTACTGCTCTGGCCACAGTGATTTATTCAGTGTGCTGACGCCAGTCCTTTCACTTTACTTGTCCCTGTAATGTGTGGCGGGCCACTGAACCTGGATAAAGAGCTTAGACTGTCTGACCCACTCCTGAACTCCCACACACACACACACAAAGCATCACACAGACACAAACACACACACGCCTAGAATCATCACACACACATTTGTAGAGAGAGCAAGCATCAAGCATCAAGCTGAAAACATTTTCTCAAAGCCAAATTGAGTCTGTCTAATGCTCTTAGTGCCACTGAATGGCGTTTTGATATGACCCCGGGTGCCTCCAGTGGAATAGATGCTTTGTATTAGTCGCATGTTCTGTCTGTTTATGTATGTGTGTTAAAATGTGGTTTTGATCATCTGAATGTATTCACCTGATGAAATAACCCTTGAAAAGTAGGAAAAAGATTGTTGTTCAAATCCAATAAGGTGCGATGTAACTGTTTTGACAGTATTTGATTTTTCTGCAGCATCTATCTTTTATTCAATTTTATTTTTGTATTATCAATACCTTTACTTTTTTCATTTTAATTAATTGGCATGCTGCTCATCTGCTTCATTGCTTTTTTTTTTGTGTGTGTGTGTGTGTGTGTGTGTGAAAGTACTGCAGGTGCTGAAATTGCTGAAATTACTGTATCAGTGGCCTGGCTTTAATGAACACTGTGATATTTGGACATTTTTGTTAACAGCAAAGTGCCTTCTCTGCACATCTGGTACTGAAAAGGGTGTGATGGTGCTTGAAAGAGGAAAGGGGTTGTTTTGATAATCACTTTGACTTGTTCCCCCCTTCTTAGTCTCTTTAATGTGGTGTCATTATTACTGAAATGTAATTAGCTATGCTAATGGGTTGGCATTTGGACTTCCGTCTTAGCACTTATGTTGAGACTGGTAAAAATGTGCTGTAGATGAAGTGGGATGGTGAATGGGCATGTGAGGGTTGAGTGGATGTGCTGAGGGTGTGATAGAGGGTGTTATTGAGTGTTAAGGCTAAAGTACTCTGGCGGAAGTGCTGAGAAGGGTTTTTTAAATTGGGAATTGTTGGGGTGAAAGAGAAGAACTGGAATCAGGACGTGGATAAAGAAGCTATTGGGAAGAGTAGAGGAGCAGAAAAGCCACCAAAATCTGTTAAATTACTTTGTGTGTCAGTGTGGTGGATTATAAATGTGTGTGTGCATGTGTCATGTGTGTGTGTGCTTGTGAATGTGGAATTTGAGCAATTACCAGCTACCTCTCTAGTATACAACAAAGCCGCCCATTTAGTGCATGATAGCTTTAACAGGCATGTTCCATTAATGTTGTGCTGCAGAAGAAAATGCATTATTGTCAGATCTGAAAGGCTCCTGTGTAGCAGCATGGTTTCAACATATTGTGACTCTCACTATGGCTGTTCTTATATCCACGGTACTGTATCATTCCACTTAAATGTCCACCAGCTTGAATAATATTAAGCTAATATAATTGAATAAATGCATTACCAAATTAATACTCGACAGGAGAGTGTGTAACCTCATACATTGTGTGTGGAACGCCTGCCCACCATAATCATCGCTGGTGAGTTGTGGAGTCATTAATAGATTAAGAGAGATCAGAGATGCTCAAGCGCTGAGCGGGGTCATCTGGGAGGCTCAATTTAAAAGCCAAGCTGGTTCATTTTTCCTGTCCTGACATGTCCTGTCTTGTCCTCTCTTCTCTCTGTTCAGCAATTCTTCAGAGCAGACACTTACAGAGAACTTTACATGCATAAAGATTATTTTATCCACTAGGTGGCGCTGTGTCTCTATAGACTCCCTCATAAGGATAAATAAGAAGTCTTGGCTGCTCAGAGCAAACCCAAATATCCTTAGGGTGAATAGATTACAATATTAGCAGAAGCAGCGTTATTCCACGCTCCAGGAGGCCGTTTGTTTTTCCTTTCATGGCTGAAAAGAGGCTGTTCCTCCTCTCCTCAGGAAGCCTTGCACCCCGCAGACATACCTGTGTGAACGCCGGGCGCTGACCCACGTCCAACCTCTACAACCTCAGAGAGGGATCTGGTGTTCTGTAGAGCTGCCAGGGGCTCCATTAGACATCCAGACCAGCTGAGGTTCAGTCTGTTTTAACACCCCCACCCACCGCCCCCTTTCTCTCTTGGAACACTCTTGAGGTCTGCAGCCTAAAGGAGTCTGTTGGTTTATTCTTACACATACAGTAGACGTGGAAATGATTCTGACTCCATTCAGCTTATTTCATTGTGTATGTGTGTGTGCATGTGCGTGCGTGCACCTGCTCGCCCAGCATTTCTCTCAACTCCCAATGGCGAAGTCTAATAAGTCCCACGAATCCTCACCATCTTGTTTTGATTTTGTCCCGGGGTTGTTTTTCTTAACAGTCAAGCTCTCCTGGGAAGTTCAGCTTTCCCATTTTCTGCCGTACAGCTGCTAACTGGAAGAATTCTTTAAAACGTTCCTACAAAATAGAAATATTGTGTTTTAAGAGACGTTGTGGACTTCCAGCGTGCCTGTAATTGGTCTACATTTTCTGTTGCTTAGTTGTAAACTTACTGTATTGAACCAAATCCATTCTCAAGCCAAAAGAATCCTCTTTGACGGGTTCAGCACCTAGGACAGTTCCTTCACACTTCTAAATTGAAGTGTAGCTTCCCAGGAATAATTTATCAGACAACACCTTTAACTTTACAGACAGACTGATATAAACAGAAACAAATTCGTCGTCAACAAAGTCTGTTCCATTATTTACCTCATTGATATTGTGTGGGCAGTACATAAAGAACAATAGATTTTTGTCTTTTTGTCTGGCTGTAGTTTTGGCCAAAGGATTTTCTTTCAGTAATATTATTGAGTTGGGATTGTGAGTTTGGTCAATGTGAATGTCCCACTGGATTCTGCTTTCCACTGGTGTAAAATTATGTTTTTATAGTCTAGAGTGCGCAAGTAAAGGCAATGTATATGTAAATACGAAAAACAGGACTGCATGAATATTATTTCTTTGAACTCTTACTCGCAGACTGTCTCTAATACCTGTACACACACACACATACACACACTCATGCACATACACAGGAATCTTATTGTATACGAAGAAATGCAAAACGGACAGTGACACATGTTTCAGAGACAGGTCCGTTGAATAGGCTAATAATAGCACTATGACGGCTGTTCAGGGAGGACTGTCAGCAGTGTGATTATCAGCAGACAGATAGCGGATGACAGCTGCCATTGGTTATTGATGACTTTCATAATTAAAATCCCTTATGGGGGGAACCCAAAGAACAAAAGGGAAAATCACACAAATGATGAATGGTCCTTTCATCTTTAAGGCTGATATAAGACCCACCAGGCTATTCTGCATGCATATTGCTTTTCCGGAAACTCTCTGAAAACGGTTTCAAAGAAGAGCCCATTGCTTTTAATATTGCCAAAGCTCCGTGTGTGTGTGTGTGTGTTTGAGCATGTGAAGGACAAAATATGAGGAAAATAGACAGACTGACTAAGAGCGCACAGGTCAGAGAGAAACAGAGCTACAAATCAGATAGTGAAAAGAAGAAGAGGTCAATGTACTGCAGCACTAATACTTTCTGCTATAATTTACTGCAGTAGTGGAGGGGGTTGGGGTAATTTTGGCTCCATAAACCAGGTTTGCCTCTGATCCAGTTCCTAGTATCAGCTGTTGTAGCCCTTGCAGTTGGAGAGTGTCCCTTTAGATGCTGAATGCACAGTAGCTGATTGAACAATACTGCTATTGTCTGAAGTGTTGTTTGTTTTTTGCGTGGTTTGACCCTCAGATTTTATAAGCAGTATTACGATTTCCACTGCAATGCAGAATACAGATACAGATACACATTCAGAGTGAATGAAAACGCACTTAACGTTGTTCCTTTTGTTCTGGACGTGCCTATGTTGTCTATTCACACTTAAAACTCTGATGTTGCTGTGTATACTGAGCCTAACCTCAGATTTTGTATTCACCATTCATTGTATTCTGTTATATTTCGTACTCGCTCCCCCAGTTGAAAACAAATAGACAGATGCACTGTATGTGACTGTGGCTGAGATGAAAGTGGATCCCTTTTGAAGAGAGTACAGTAGCAGATCAGACAGGACGACTGCCAGTGATGGTCTGCTCCCCTGCAGGCTCTATAGAGTAGAAAGCTACAAGCCCCAGAGCACCGCATGGTATCTGTGTGGATAAAAGAGCGAGAGGAGGGGTATTAGAGTGCCAGCAACACATAGGGAATTCCTGTACGTCTGTCCTGATGCTGTGTTAGAGCATGTGTATGTCTGTGTGTGTGATGCTGTCAGAGTAGAGCTCCCACTTCCTCCCCTCCTAACCTGCTAAACGGTCCCCTTCAAGCCACCCACCACCCTCCTCACCACTCTGTTCTGCTTCTCCACATCAGGACGGGGCTGCTGTGACGTCACTCATTCCCACGCACTCTGATTGGCTGGCCAGTGGAGGGAAGTGGATTGTTCCCGCAGCCTACAGTGAGAAATTAAGGGGGAGAGAGAGAGAGAGAGAGAGAGAATGTGGGAGGGAAAGACTGAGGCAGAGAGTGTGTGAGAGGGAAAAAGAGAGAAAGGGAAAAAGGACTAAGCAAGACAGATTGATGCTGAGGCAGGCTGACACCACACTGCTCTCACTCTCACTCACACACACACACACACACGCACGCACACACACACACACAAGCAGTCTTTGCATCACCGACACACTCACATCACGCTCCCAAGCTGCTTAACAGGCAGGAAAAACACTGAGTCTGACTGAGTCTGCAGCCCGGTACTGCAGGACAGGACAGAGGACAGCAAGACGTAGAAGGCAAGTGTAGAACAGGAGGGTGAAATCTTCCCTCCTGCTTTGCCTCAGAGCAACAGTTTCACCGCTGTCATCACAGGAGGTCCAGCGCTCCAGGGAGCTCTTTAAAGACACCTCCCCAAAAGGTGGAGACAGCAAGGGCAGGAGCAAGGGCAAGCGTAGTGTCTCCCAGAGGTTGCCGTGAATGTCCTCTCAACGTCCCCATGAAAACAGGCGGGACTCAACGCGTAGTCTGGGGTACAAGATGGCTCGACGAGCAGGGGGCGAAGGCTCCCCAAAAAAGAACACATCCCTCAACCTGGTGACGGGGTTCTACCACTACCTCCGCGGTAAGTGGGACAGTGTGTGCATGAGCGTGTGTCCCTTACTGAAATGGATAGTGTGAAAAAAGAAGGCAAGTACGTAGCGTGTGTATATTTTGCATGTGTGCTAGGGTGTGCTGCATGCGTGTGTGATTTAGTGTGGCACTGCAGTATGGGCTGTATGTGCCTACTGTATTTCAGTGTGTGCATTTTGCAGTGTGATTTCTTTACTAAGTGTTGCCCACAGGGAGGATTTTTTGGGCTGTGGTGCGGTGTGTGTTGAGTGAAATGGGCAGAAATTTGAAGGGGGCGTTTCCCCTTCAGTGTGTCTGCCTGTGTGGGTGGAGGTCGCTGAGCCTATAGCAGGTGAAGCAAGCATACCCAGCAGACAGGTACCACTGTCTCACTGTATGTATCACAGCACAGCGGGCAGACTGTCAAAATGTTTGATTTCTTATCTCTCTGTTTGACCCTATGGGCGTCCGCCTGTCTGCTCCTCTGTATTTAGATACTATGCACTCAGCTTTCTGTGTGACTGTCTCAATGTGTGCTAGATTAGATTAGACTGGGAAATACATTATCATAATGTTTCTTTAGATTTGTCTCCTGTCATGTTAGCTATTTATCTCACGTTGAAATAAACAGAACAGAGAATTAGTCACAATAGTTGTTTTAGAACTCGTTCGCAATGATTTTGTACATGTTCTTCCTTCCTTTTCTGTCTGTTTTTAATCCAGCCTTATCATAGTATATCAATACACACAGCCTCTGAGACAATAAACTAGATTTTAATGATATCTCATTAAGGTCATCCTCACTGTGGGGGGTCAAAGCGGGAACTCAGGGGCTGCGGGTGACACTAATGATTACAGAGGCCAACAGTAGCCGAGAAGGCAGTCAAGTGTGTTAAAAAGCTGCTGCAAGGCTTGGTTGCTGAGGACGGCTGTTTTCTTTTGTGATATTGAAAGAATGTGAACGTGTGTGTGCGTGTGCTTAAGTGTGATTGTGTGTGTGTATAGTTCAAAGTCACCTCGTCCCTGAGACTGAGAGGCTGGCACCACGCTTGTGCAGACATGTTCACCGTCACACACGTTCCTGCTCAAGGATGCAGGGGCAAAATTTTTCTCATTCTCCTCCAATATTACCGCCTATCAATATTTGATTACTCCTGGACCCAATCAAAAGATTAATTCATAGAATGGAGACCTGCTCAGTGGCACGTATGACAATGCGTGAATTTATCTGCATTATGTATGAACATCCCCCCCCCCCACCTCCCTGATGCACACACACCCCTTACTGCCCACAGTACCTAGTGACACACTAACCAACTTGAGTATAATCAAACCGTCAGCATATTTCATTAAGGTAGAGGAAAGCACTGTGTCAGACGTCCTCTCTCACTGATAACGTGCTTATCTCAAGGATATTGCGCTGTGCCGCAGATGGAACAGAAAAAAAAACATTGTAACATGTGCCAGTCACTGTACGTGATTGGATCCTTAGAGTCATTGGTAGACTATAGGTCTGTTTTGTGTACATTGTAATGGGATGTATATGACAGTCTCACATGTAACCATTGAAGAAATTTCAATTGTTATTGCTTGGGCTGCAAGCAACAATGCTGTCAAAAGAGAATCAGAAAGGACAAATTACAGCAGAAATTCATTATACATATATAATGAACATATATGGTCCTAAAATGATCTCTATACCTTGTTTGCCTATTTGTGCAAGAGTGTATATGTACTATGTGTGTGCTTGTGGGCATGTGAGAGACAAGGCTTGATTTATGTCTTGTCCCCATTTAAGTTAAGTGGCTTTTTAGGGGACATCGTCAGCAGACATCTATGCTATTGATTGTGCCATTGCTAAATGACCTTTATCGCTGTAGCGACCACAAACAATGCCCTTTCCCATATGTAGGTAAGTTTGTACATTTGGTTAACGGTTGGCTCTGTGTGTGGTTATTATTGCATTGTGAAGTGTTGCAGCAGCAGAATGCGTCCTTGAACTGTGTTCAGGAATTAATAAGACCCTCTTATAGATCATAGCAGAGGTGCATGTCATCGTAAAGGAAGAACCACTGCCCTTCTATCATATAAAGGGCATTTTTGAGAGCAGGGTTTTCTGTCCACACTAAGAGAAGTCCAGACAGAGAAAATGCCAGCATTAAATGTCAAATGCCTTTTCTTACTACATCAATGCAAAGTATGATTTGGTGTGACTGTGTTCAGATGTATTAGACAGAAAGTAATAATATCAAAGGTAATTTGAGCCATCATCTGGCTCTGCAAACCCAATCAACTCTAAAAACAATAGACAATGAGAAGATTGTGTTTTAATCCCCTCTTTGTTTATTATTGCATGTGACTGATAGTGACGCTTTGGGCTCTGATTTACAGATGAGCAGGAGGCAGTGCAGAAAAGGACGTTTACAAAATGGATCAATTCCCACTTGGCAAAGGTAAGAGAGTCTGGTTGATTCCCACTGCTACTGCCAGCATTGTGTTGTCTCTTTACACAAACACAGGTGCTAGTGTTTATGGATTGAAAACTTCCCCATCTTATTGCTTTTCCACTTTGAATCACTTTGCTTTTCTGGCCTCCATCCACTATGTTCTCTGTGACTTTTGCCCCATTTCCACAACATACTGTGAAGCTGGTCATGGGACTGGCTGGGCAAGCCAAGACCACACACACTCCCATTCTGACTTGCATGCCTTTCATATTCCATTTCATTCCTCCAATCTCAGATAGCTTGTAGCAAGGATTTACTCTCACTCTAATTATCACTTTCACATTCGAGCATTTAATACACCGTATATCTTTTTTTCCTACAAGCTACTGTCAGTAATTTAAATCTTAGTAACCTATAAGCTCTTTATCTCATGGTGGGCCAATTTAGATTGTTCGGGATAGGAGTTTGTATTTAAAAACTACCCTTAATTTGTCTCCTAAATGAGCTTGGACACCAGTATATCTGTATCTTATAAAAAATAATTACACTTGATGCAGCTGCATGCTGAGGGGCCATTGCATGCGTGTAATTATTGTATTATACTGCATTAGGCTCATCAATTTAACCCATTACTGCCTGAACACTATGTCAGGAATGGGTGGACAAGGCAAATATGGCACAGCGAAACACAATTAAGTGTTATTTCAATCTGCAACGCTGCTCTCAAGGTTTCCCATTTGATTACGACAGCTGTGGGGGCCTCGTACCACAGTGACGTGGAGCAGAAAATTCATTTGAAAAGCACTCTAGAGGGAATAAACCTTGACGTAATATTAAATATCACGTCTCAGGACCATGCCAGCAGAAAATTACACACAGCCCAATACTTAAATGCCTTGAATTTTTGATAACGTTTAAGGTAAACACATAGTTTATTTATTAAGTCATTTTGACACAATAGAGTAGAGCCATGGCCCTTTTGCTATTTCATGGTCATTGAAAATGCTGGAAGTTGTGAGGGGAAAGATGATGAGGGATCCACAAAAAGTCTGGAGTAAAAAACGGAAAGGACAGAAAGACTTGCCCCTGTGAAGTGGAAAATACCAAAAGTGAGAAAACCCAACTGTTTCAGGTCTGAGATTAGGCCCAAGGGATACCTGGTAACTTGGTCGCAATGGAACAAGACGCCACAACACTACAAAAAGGTGGACGATGGACTTGAAGGCCCTCAGACTTCAGATAGGCCATTCTCGAACACACCACTTCTCATTTAAACAGTTGGTTGTAACTAGGCTTGCTCTGCACTTTTGGGTATTTTCGAGATGGTGGTGTTGGCACCTGACCTCGTGTGAGGTATTGAGGCTAGTGCCCCTTCTTAATCTGAAGATTAAAGGAATGGAAAGGAATAGTAGTAATTTTGGGAAATGCTGTCTTTGTTGATATGAGGATAGATCCAGCAGCTTAGCTTTGCATAAAGACTCTCTAATACTTGTTTCCTTAATTAATATATTACGTCTTTTTAAGCCAGACAAAATCAAAATGTAAAAAACAAAAAAATGCTGTTTTTTTATTTTCATCTCCCAATCGCTAATAAGCATATTACCCAAATGTCTAACATAGTGCCTGGTGGACCAGCACTCCTGAAACTGGAGAAGATCCTGGAAATTTTATCTAAATTCCGTTTAAATTCACTTTAATTAGCCGATTCAGCTAATCAATAGATTAGCGATACCATCACAGTTCCATCAGAGGAGATAACAGTGTTTGTTCCTCACGCTTCTCTCTCTTGCTAGTTGATCAGATTGGTTGCTCTTCTCCTCCTCACCCATCACGAAACTGCTTACCCTTTCACCTGATGCCTGATGTTGCCATAGTGACTCTGATTGGCCTATATTTGTCTTCAAAAATGTCTTGGTCGTCATGGCAGCTTGGTAAATGTTCGGAGAGCTTTGTGATGAGTAAGGGGTAAAAATCAATTCAGCTGATGCGGAGAATCTGTTTTAATAAGGAGGTGCAATTTTTGAAGGCGTCAATCTGTAGACTAGCAGAGACAAAATGACATCTTATGGACTTGTATAACATCTATAATGAAAATATTCTACAAAGAACTGTTAAAAGAGACACTTGAGGCAAAAAATGTGTGAGTGAGACAGACGGAGGGATAGAAAGAGGGAAGAGGCTTTAACAGTTGGTTTAGCTCTGCTCTCAGAAGAATAGATCGTGCCCTTGGCTATGCAGATGATTAGGCCACTCCAGTTATCACAGGTCTTTAATTCAGCGCCTTAAGGTATGTGATTAATCGTTAGGTGAGTTGAGACATGGCGTGAGGGCTTCCTTTCACTATCAGTCCCCTCCCCCTTACTTTTCCACTCCACAGGTACAACAAAAGAAGTCTTATGAGCTCTGACAAAGAGTTTCTATGAGAGGACGTATTGGAGCTGGTAATTTATACAGTAGATTAATGACTCTCATTACTCAGAGTAGTTCACCAGATTAAGTCACCGTTATAGGCCAAACTGGAAGAGAGAAGCAGGGCAGTACTTTTTGCAGGTTGTTTCTTTCATTTAAATAGAGGATGATGTTGTTTAGACTCCACTGTTACATTGATAGGACATTAGAGGATATTGCTTGTCTTTGAAATTTGCTTAGACTGGAATAATTTTGTATCAGACTTTTAAGTTGCATCCTGCACTGTAGTGCAGTAACAAGGGGGGAGTGTTCAGTGAGCGGGTCCCGAGTTTCCATTTTGACAAATCCTTTCTGAGAAGGTTAAAGCTTAATTGCGGAGTGGCTGGTGTGAGCAGTGGAGGTCTCCTCGTCGCTCAGGCGTTTTCCAGGCAAACTGCTTTAGTACAGTAATCAGTGAACCAAGTGTTCTTAGAGATTACTGTAGCAGTAAAGTGAAGCGCCCAGCTTCTCTTTCAATATTCATCTCCCTGGTCTCACCCATCCCCTTCTTTCTTTACTGGGGGAAGAAGGGGATTGACTGGTAGTCCAAGCACTCTAAACTCAAACCCAGCGCATCATGGTACATGGTGTGTGCCTCGGCCAACTTAGCTGCAAGGATTGTTTTTTTCATATTTTTTCCATTTTCAATATGCTAACTATGCTTGTGGACTCCTAGTTTTCCTTTTCGACCCTCCGTGAGGGCAGTGTATAACCGTGTCAGTTTGTCAATCAGTCAGCCCACCACTATTAGAAGGATTGCCATACAATGTTATACAGATATTCATGGTCCCCAGACAATAAATCCCAATGACTTTGGTGATCTCCTGACTTTTCTTCCAGCACCACCAGCAGGTCAAACTTTTCACATGTACAATCTCAATATCTACGGGATGGATTGGCACAAAATTTGGTAGAGACATTCATGTTCCCATACATCGTTCAATGGTAATTAACAAATGCCCATACACTTAACTCAGATGCTGAACAACAATTTATACCTGCAAAACATCACCATATAAGCATTTTTAGCATTTAGCTTGAAGCACTTTTCTGCCTAAGTACAGCCTCACTGAGCCACTGACATGGCTGTAGACGTATTGCTTTGTTCGCCATCATAAAATAATAAATGAAACCACAATAAGACGTAGGCCCCGCCTTTGTTGAACAAATTGTCAAATAGTACAGAGCGCTTGCTGGCCACTTTTTAAAAATATCTTTTTTATTGATATTTTGAAGCAATTGAGTGGGTTGACATTTGACAAATTATGCCTTTCAGAAGCTTAACACTTGACTAAAAGGTTTGTGCACACCCTCAGTTTCTTGTACCGACAGGTGCGTAGGAGAAAATGTCCAAAAGCAATAGAAGAGAAAGCTCCTGCACACTGTCGAATTACCCTCAATAGGACAGTGTGTGGGAGCCTTAGACCTACCTGATGAAGGTCAAGGGACCAAAACGTTGTATTTTCAAGAGAGTTTTTAGCAAGTAATAGGACAGTGTGCGGGAGCATTCTCTTCTCTTGCCTTTTAGAAGCTTACAACTTATTTTACCTTCAAAAGATTTACAATAGGCATCTGGTGTCACTTGTTCCTTCATACAGAAAGTATTGCAATTCAGAATGAAACCCTTCAGTCTCCTCTTCGTTTTTGCCCCGCCCTTTATCTTTCATGCTGTTGATCTTTTGGAATCCACTGAGTCAAGTGCACCAGGGGAATAACATGAGAGCACAGACAGACGCACATCCTGAAACTCCTCTGCTCACAATCAATTATGGCCCAGACACTCATATGTAATTAGCTCATTAAGCCCTTGATTTATTTTTTTAGCTCATGTGGCTGAGCAGAGGAAATGGATATTACTTTCTTATTTTGTAATTAGTCAGAAATTTCCTCATTAGCTTTGGGATTATAATGAACAAATAGGTAAATTTAACTTCAATTAGCTCATGGTATAATTTATCCTTTAGAAGGGGTCTTTAAAAGTGTTTCTTCTGTGACTTTATGATAGGGGCACAAGTGCTGTCTGGATATTCTCATATCCAAAGCCATGAAATGACATTAGAAAAGGAATTAGTGGGTAGAGCTACTGTATTTGTTAATTAATTTTGAAAGACGTGAGGTTAATGTCCTTCTCTCTTTGCCTTCTATCATTTTTCTCACTGCCACTCTTTCTACTCAATTATATCCCTCTCGCGTATCCATGATGTTGGGGGTTGTATGTTTTTCTCTCTCATCACACACACTCTCAAGTTGCACGTGCTAACACAGACACACTCGTGCACTCATCTTCGCTTCCGCCTCTCCTCGTTTCTCCCTCACTCTCTTTGCTGCTAATCTCCCTGTGAATGGCTTGCTCGTCTGAATGCTTTACCCCCTTTAAACCTCTCCTCAGCCCCAGCATGTGACTGTGCTTTAAGAGAAATCCTTGATGTGGCGCCGGCAAGAAACAGAGATATGTGGATTTCCCCGAGCCTAGAACTCTGTGTCAGGTCAGGGAGGAAGTCAATGAGAGGGATACAGTTTGAAATCATCAGCATATTTTAGGATTTGAAGACCCCATTCAAAGCCCGCTGAGCCTCTGCTTATGGCTGATTCTAGCTGTCAGTAATACTTGGCACAGCCAAACTTTTATGGGGCTTCAAGTACATTTTTTATACATGGATTTCCTTTATCCATGTTTCACAAGTTGAAATTAACGTCTTACAGTGTAATATATTTATTGCATTTTGGTTTATTCATGCGCTGTGCCTTTTAATGCTCAGAAAATACCTCTTGCCTCATAGTTTCATGTACATTGCAGGAGCTATTAAATCTTAAATCCCATTAAGATTTTTGCATTCCAAGAAAACTGAGAAAGCTTTGTGCAAGCTGATAGCATGCAATGTTTATGTAAACCGTGAATTTATGTAACTTATTATGCCTAGGCACTTATTAAGAAATGTCTCGTAAAGTGTAGGTATAAAAATGGGGAAGTTTTGAATTATTTTACTCACCTCGAGGTCAAAGGTTCTCACTCAATTTTCAGTGTCAAAAGCCAAAACCTTTGCTATTCCTCCAGGCATTTCAGCATTTCATATGTGTACTTCTTTTAATGTATTGTTTGACAAGAGAAGTCAGAAGACTTTTCAAAAGGCTCATTAAAAGGCTCATGGGTATGCTTGTTTTCTCCTATAGCGTATCCCACCTCTAGTGGTGACAGACCTATTTGAGGACATCAAGGATGGTGTGATGCTGCTGGCTTTGCTGGAAGTCCTCTCTGGACAAAAACTGGTGAGTCTCGCGTTCATATTGCAGCATGTGATTTGGCCACAGACTTCAAACTTCAAAATCATCATACCTTCTGATCTCTTGGGATTAAATTTTAACTTGATTTTGAATAACAAGGATCAGACTGGTCAAATAACAGAGAGATTCGGTCATTTCTTGATTGTTTATATAATAACAGTCAGTGCTGTCTGTTTTTGACAAACCTAAGAGAGCTACAGACTTAATGCAGTGCATCTGAAATGAGCCACAACAAAATGGAAATGTTCATTGATCAGCTTTTATTAGGATGTTTGAATTGAGTAGAAAAACCCAGATTAACAAAGACAGATCACAGTTCACAAACACACACACAATGCAGACAAAGACATACACACATCACACATCTTAAGGATTTTACTTGGCCAATATTGCCTTAGGTCTAAGCCCTTTATGTCCTATTGATCTGACTGTTAATGGTCAAACACAGCTCTGATTGGACCTGTCTGTCTTTCTTACTTTTTTCCTGATTTTCTAATTTATTCTTTGATTTTTTTTCTAACTGTATCTGTATTTGCTGATAGTATGTATGCTGCCCTAGATGTGCTCTCCCAACACAATTCCCTCTCTGTTTCTCTGTTTTTTTTTTTTTTCCATCGCCATTGTTTGCCTTTTTCCTTCCAGCCATGTGAGCAGGGCAAGAAGCTAAAGAGGATCCACTGGGTCGCCAACATTGGTACAGCTCTCAACTTCCTTGAGGGTAGGAAGGTAAGAGTTCAGCACCTTCTTTTTATATTTTTTTTCCAGCTGCTCTATCTGCTCAGCTGGTGCCTTGTGGGTACAAACATTGAATCCTGACCTTGTGTGACCTGTTTCCCCTTCATCCCTGGCTCCTGCTCTCTCCACCTTTCCAAATCCCTCAGCTATCCCAACACCAATTTTCCCAATTCAAACACAGGCTTTGATATATTGTTGCTGCCTTTGTTGGCATTTTGTCCTAATCAAAGTGGCATTCATTTATTTGTTTGGCTGCCTATACATGATAAAAAATTCCATGAAAATATGATTGAATATGAAAACACCACACCTCTTGCACTTAATGATATTAATACTTTCTAGTTTTCATTCTCCCATGTGTTACAATAAAAAACAACATGGTTTACAATTCATTTTCCCTGCTTCAATGAGAGAATTACATCCAAAAATGCTTAATTTGGTTTTGGATGTAATCACTGAACTGCATCAACTGCCCCTCCGTGAGATTAGTAAAGCATTCTCAAAGCTTCACCCAGCTCGTCCTTGGATATACATAAATAAAGCCATAAGTATGAGCTGGTGTCTGCAGGGACATTGATTTGTCTTCCTCAAGTGTGACAGGGTTAAAACCGTAAATCCTGCGCCAGTAATCTGCAGTCTGGAGATGAGACGTCAGTGGGCACTCTGCTGTGTATGTCTGTGTGTGTCTGAGTGACTGCCGAAATCTATGTATATGGAAAATTAAATGTCAAAATGCTATGTGTCTAAATCTGATATATGTCTAGACTATTTACATTTTGCGTTAGAGGCCCAATTGATACACGTTCCTCCTTTTTGCATGTAAAGCATTGTTGAGTGCGCTGTAATATATACTGTACACACACATATATCCATGTATGTAGTATTTAACCTTGAGTTTATAGCTAAATGGTAAACGCCAACTAGGTTGCTCAATGTGACGTCTTCAAACTGCTTGATTCTTCTGACTAATGGCCCAAAACCTAAATGTATTAACTTTATAATGACACAAAGAAAAGCAGAAAATCATCAGCAGTGAGGAGCTTGAACCAGCGACCAGTTGGCTTTTTAGCTTTGTAAAGGACATTAACATTTAACTATCAAAAATGTTTGTGAATAATTTTCAGCCAGTTGAATAATGTCAACTATGCCGTTTACCCACACACTGTTGGTACAAATACAACTACTACTGTAACTGTTTTTTTTTTTGCTTGTGCGTGTGGTCATATCACAAAACACTGACCTTTCCATTAACCATTCCAGCTTCACACTGCTGTGCTGAGTTACCTGGATAACCTGCTGTGTTTTCTAATATGAGACCGTGTATTGCATGTATTTTTATCAGCCACTATCTCACGCTTCCCCATGTTGCCCTCGTCTGCCCCCAATCTCTTCCCCCATACTTATTCACCAGTACGGAGTGGCGTGTATTACTATATGATGACCTGTTGTGCTGTAGCGCCTCAGTAATATAACCCTCGGTGTGACGACATAGAATACTTCATCATATCAGTATATACAGCCCTCTCTTCCTCCCTTTTCTTGCTCTTTGCCCCTCTCTTTCCCTGTCACCCATTCTCTGTCCATCTCTGCTGGATATAATCCCTGTTGCCTGTGTAGTGGTGATATATCTCTCCTCTCAGCCAACCACTCAAGTTATCTCACCTCAGAGATGTTACTGTATCTGCTATCTCACAGTCAATGAGGCATTCCCCTTCAATCAAACACATCTAGAGTACCTCTAAATGCTGTCTCTCTCTCACCCTCCGCTTCTTCTTCTTTTCTTATCTGCCCTCCAGTCTGCCTACAGAGGATCCCCGGTCAGTATTCATAACGTTACTACACTTGTTTGTCTAGGATATGGAATAGATAGGGTCAGGATTATCTGCATCCTACACTGAAGAGGATTATGCTCATACTGTATATTGTTTGTTTTATGTAAGCATATGCATGAGACAGGGTTACCAGACTGAGGGAAATAGTGTGTACTTAATCCATTTTTATGCGATTATAGTGAAGTGTAAGTAGAGAAACTTGAATTGATTGCAATCTGGAATTGTTAGGTCCTGCATTGAGATATTAAAATATTGGATATTGTGTTTTAACACAGATCAAGCTTGTGAACATCAACTCCACTGACATCGTTGATGGACGGCCTTCAATTGTATTGGGGTTGATGTGGACCATCATCCTCTATTTTCAGGTAACAGTGCCTTTAGTTAATTTACTTAAGTGCCATTAATTAGGTCAGCAAATGCAATGTTCATAATTCAGGATGCAAATGTTTGTGCTGTGAACATCTTAGCCACTGATGTCCTCAGATCACCTCTAGTAGCTCACTACCAGGACAACTACATGGCTGCCACTATAATGTACAATGAGCACGGTCCTACATATGAATGGAAACATTCTCAAACAAGTATTAAATCCAACAATTAAAGAAGCAGGATATATGTTTTAACAGGCAAAAAGCTAAGCAAACTATAAACAGATTTAAGATGGGAAAATCACTCTATTCTAATGCATCTCCACTGAAAATGGGCAATCACTACCCCAGGCATTTCAGACATGTACAGATCAACAAGAACTCACTGATACTACAGTCCCAGCAGCAACATCAGCACACACAAATGTCTGCTGTTCCAGCAAACATAAGGATATTAGATAAAGGAAATGTACAACAGTGGGAAATATGTTTACTTGCTGACAAATTGATTGATTTCAGTTGTGAGTTGTGGGCAGGCTCAGTTTGCTGGCAGAATGGAGGAGAAACTGAGAAGCAGACAGCAATAAATCCTCCAACAAATGACCAGCTCAACCTAATTGCAATTTCGTGCAATCACAGTTGCCTAAAGCTTAAGTCAGTATATTGGAAAGGGAAGAGCAAATTTTCTGCTCTCCAACCTGTCATTAAGTTGCCCTTACACAAGGCTTTCAACTCCAAGTGCTCCACTGCTCATTGGATTTCCACTTATGCTGAGTAAAGTTTAATCATGAGTACTGGGAAACTCATACAAACCCACAAAAGTGCAATAACAAAGCACATTGAAAGCCACTTGGTGACTAAGTTACATGTTTATATCTTCATAAGTTCTGTGTATCACTGAAGACACAGTTGCCAAAAGCAAACCCAAAAGACTATTAAGTACAAGTAATTACAATGATTAAGCTTAGTGCTGTTCACCCATACATTATTATTAACAAACAAAAGTTAAAGAATAATTCTTGAGTAAATGTTTAGTAATTTTTTTCCTGTTCTTTTCAGATTGAGGAGCTGACCAGTAGCCTACCAGCACTTCAGGCTTTGTCCAGCAGCACTTCCTCACTGGACAGCTCCACCAGCAGTACTGAGACCACCAGCCCACCTGTCAAAAGAAAACCCCTCCCACCTCTGCAGGGCGGAGCCAGAAAGGCCCTACTGAGATGGGTCCAGCAGACAGCCACAAAGTATGTAGCCTCCCTTATTAGGTATTTAGTAACAAGTCTCAAAACACGCTAAAGCTAATGTGCTTTTCCCCCATTTGCTTTGACTCTGTAATGTGTGTATTTTTTCTAGACGCCTGGGGATTGAGGTGAAGGACTTTGGCCCCAGTTGGCGCACCGGGTTAGCATTCTTTGCAGTTATCCATGCCCTTCGGCCCAATCTAGTTGACATGGAGCGTGTGTGGAGGAGGCCAAATCGAGAAAATCTCCAGGAAGCCTTCTTATTGGCTGAGACAGAGCTGGACATTCCACAACTTCTTGACCCAGAGGGTAAATACCATTTTCTATCACATCTCATAGAGACTCCTGGTCGAGATAACAATTAACCACTTATTATACACATAAATACTGTAAAACATCATGGGATCAAATTAATACTACACTAATTTTTCTCTTAGCTATATAATCTTTAATAGAAAGCAGCCGGATTTTAAACAGTAATATATTAAATGTTTTTTCGGAATACTGAAATTCAATTGTGGGCATCCATCACACCATCAGATGTGCACCTTAGTGTCACTTCCAAGCACCATCTGTGCCCCTTCACGCCTGCCCCTCACAATGAACCCTGACAAATCAAGCTTGACATTGGTATAATTAAGGTCCATTAGGCCATGAGATTCAGCATGGTGGAACCCTTCAAACAAAACTTGGACACTGATCTGAAGTGCTGAAGGTTGTTTTCATTTAAGCTTCCTGTTGTCCCTTCCTGAATAGATCTCAGTCAAATGTGTTCCCATTAATTCCTGTTATTTTCCTTTATGGGAAGAATTATTAAAGAATTATCAGCTGACGACACGATTACATTCCTTTTTGTTCCCACCACAGATGTCGATGTAGACAAGCCAGATGAGAAATCCATTATGACGTACTTAGCCCAGTTCTTGAAGCACCATCCTGATCGAAAGCAGAGCGACTCAGACGGACAGGCAGAAGAAGAGGTAACCAGCTGTCAGAAATATCTCAGTCTGGATATGCCATTCATTGTCTTCTCTTTTTCTGCATCTGATGTGTTTTGTCTTTCTCTTCACATGTCAAAGTTAGTGTGTCAAACCTCAGCCATGACATCCATATATTCATGTATAGACAGCAATTTGTCTTTTTTTTAAGTTAGTATTTAAGTGAAGAGTGCACAGCTGGGGCTTTCGAAATACTGTTTGATGTATGTTTTAACCTATGTAAGTGCAAGACGGTAAAAGTCAGCACAATTACAGGAAATTTAATTGCCTCATTTTCAAATGTACGTAATGCTCTGATGCAGTAACCACCACCTATTTGCTGTTCAAAGTAGGTTAGAACAAACAGTAATTTGACTTGTCATGTCACTCAGGTCTGGCAGTGTCTCGCCTATTTTATGTTTTTCCTTGTTGCACATCTCTATCTTCGTATCTCTCCTTGTCTTTCTCTCTCTCTGTGGTGTTTTTGTGTGTTGACTGCTTTCCTGTCGTTGTTGTGCTGGCCTCTGTCCTACAGCATGGCCTTGCTCCTCGCGATATAGAGGAGATGTTGGAGGTAGGTTATATAGTAACTTAAAAGTCCTAGGGGCAGGTTTTCCATCATTTTTCACACCTCAATGCAATTAGCACCCGTGCACATTCATGGTTTCCATATAAATGTGATTAATGCTTATTTTTATTCTGGCCTTTCTATTGGATTAAAATATCACTGCCTACTGTACAGTGTATTGGTGAGATTAAACATTGTTTTCCCATGTCAAAATATAGCCTATATGCTAATATTGGCTCTTTATCTTACCTGATGTGATATTCCTGCCGCAGGGTTTCTGAGCCATGATAACAAAAGGAAGTCCAGTATAATAAGACGTGATATTACCATTTATTAATGTTACCACCTAGTGCTATGGCTCCTGGTTCCATTAGCATGACAATGAAAGCCTCTGGCACTGGCAGTGTGCATTGATACAGCGTATTTGATGGAAAGCTTGTGAATAGAGGTTGCCTGTTTTTAAGGTTAACAGTGTCAGGAGCTGTGATGTGCTGCACAGCCCACTAACCACTTGCTTTCTGTGTTGCACCTTGTTTTGTTGTCTTACAATGCTCATTAGGCTTTCCGTGGTTGATGTGTTTCACACCTACTTTGTTCTTTGTTGATAGTTCTTGCTAACACAATAATGTTTGTCCTGAATATTCCCATATTCTCATTAAGTGAAAGTCAATTGTGTTTTTTGCATAAAAACAACAAAGCTGTTACATTATAAAACAAATAGCAGCTGAAACACTGGTTGTGGTGATTGCAGTATAACAGATAGAA
This sequence comes from Pempheris klunzingeri, assembly GCF_042242105.1. Taxonomy (NCBI): domain Eukaryota; kingdom Metazoa; phylum Chordata; class Actinopteri; order Acropomatiformes; family Pempheridae; genus Pempheris; species Pempheris klunzingeri. The sequence continues at coordinate 12,728,378 of NC_092029.1, read as the reverse complement.
GTCTGCTTCCCTTCATCCTAATTAGCTTAATCTCTTTTAACGCCTTAGGCTGCCATAAAGAATAAAGTTTGATATCCCTACAGCAGCTAACGTGAAGTGATAAAACTGAATAGACTGAGAGTGAACAGCTCTCAAACTGAATAGACTATCTCACAAGCTTTTGAGCAGCATAGTATTGTTGTCATGGTAACTTAAAATCCAATGAAATGTTAGTAGGGGGTCTTAGACAAAGTACCTTGTTTAAGCTGAGTGTTTTTGGCAGCTGTGGGTTTTTGACGTTTTGTCCTACTGGGAGACACAGAGGATTAGGAGAACACATGTTTAACAGTACATGCCCTCTCTTTCACCCTCTCCCTCCCTCCATCCTTTCATCAACCCTCTAACATCTCTCTGGTTAATCACTTTTTTCCCCATCTTTCTGTTTCCCCCTCTTCCCCTACTCTCTTTCGTCCTGTCTTTCATTTGTTTTTCATTTCCCCTTTTGCTCTTCCAAATTTCCATGTCCATCTTTCCACCCGCTGTTCACCCCGCCCTCCCGACCTCCAAGAGAGAGCAGCGAAAGAGCCTGAGGGAGCTCAAAATGTGGCTCGACCAGCTGGAGAGAGACGCAATACAGACTCAGGAGACTGAGGGCAATCTTGCTCAACAGTACCAGGTTAGTGTGTGTGTGTGTCTGGGTGTGTGCGCAGCTTAAACTGGGCACACTGGGCACAGACGCTCTTATTATTACCTTAATCAGTGGCATTACACTGTGGGGATCAGACAGCAGCCGTCATATTTTCAGTCAATCTGGCTTATTCCACCAAGCCTCAGGATACTTTCCATATTCAGCAGCATGTGGGATATCCCCATTTTCTTCGCACATTATTCAGAAGAGTCTGAGAATCTGAAGCTAGAAAGAGGGGCAGCATTCAGAGCCAATTAGCCACAGATTTTATGAGAGTTTGAATGGGAATGGGAAGAGGGCGTGACCCCTGAAAGAGCACTTATTATGATGTCTCTATACTGTAACTTTAATATTTTCACAAGAGATGGAGAGTTGTGAATTCTGAATAAATTTTACTTCTTATGAAAAATGTTTGGGCAGGAGCTCTTCCTGGGCTCAAATTTGTTTGAGCTGCTCTTTGGATAAGAAAAAATGTAGACCAAACATCAACATGCTATAACAATAAAGGCATGTTAATTGTTAAGAGTTTTTGAAATTTCTCTTCTTCTCTCTTTCAGTTGTTTAAGAATCTGCGTGTTCAGTTGGAGATGAGGAGGAAGCAGGTGGAGGGGGCTTTGCAGTCCTCTCAGAAGGATGGGATGCTGACTGTGGATCAGGCTCTGGTCAAACAGGCCTGGGAACGGGTCTCTAATAGGGTGAGAGACACAGGAGGCATCTTCAACCTCAGAGGTTTCCAGACAGATCTGAACCAAGTGTGTCATGGCGACATGTGTTTGGAGTGCCAGGGTTGTCTGTCAAAGACTGTAGATAGTTCTTTTTTTTTATAGTAGGATGACATATTGTCCTCCATTTATCAATAATTTAGCTTAATTCGATTAAGACATGAACCAATGAAGCAAAAGCAATCCATGCATATGTGCTTTAAAGTACCAGTTTTAATTGTAAATGTTTTATCTTTAGTTAATTTGTTTTTACTTCTAAGCTTTAATTGGGTTGGTAATGTGATTTCTCTTTTTGTGTCATGCTATTAGCTCTACAATCATAGTCCTCTGTTTGACTCCTCAACTGTGTTCCTTATTTCAGCTCCTGGACTGGCATCTGCTGCTGGACAGATCTCTGCCAGCTCCTCTGGATATGGTAGGAGTCTGGCTGCATGAGGCTGAAGGAGCACTGCGACAAGAGGTCATCATCCAGCAGGCACATGACGTGACAGCTAACACTGTCCACAGAGCTCTGGAGCAGCACAAGGTTAGCATGTAGCCACAGACAGGAGAGGCCAAGCACGACTGGAGTGTGTATATACAGATAATTTTAAGTGTCTGGATAGATCAGTGGTTATTCTAACATGTCTTTTGTTCAGTCTTTAGAAGATTTGTTTGTTTTTCAGTGTTTGCGTGCTGTATGTGTTTACACTTGGCAGGATGTGTTGAAGAGCCTTGAAAGTCACCAGCAGGTCTTTCAGAGGATCCATAAAGACAGAAGTATCGATGGAGTCCCTGTTCCTCCAGAACAGCTCCAAGACATGGCTGAGAGGTAGTACAATGCCTGGCAATCTCTCTCTTGGAAGCCTGAAAAATACTGCTCAGAATACAAAACAGAGACAAGTTCTTGCTATTTATTTATTTCAAACAATACTAATGTTTCTTGAAAGATACCAGCTTTTGAATTATGAATCTCACTACATCATTTTGCATGATTTTACCGTCAGTTTTTCAGAAGAGATTCAGAATATGATGGTCAAGTGGCAGGTCTGATACCTTTTGTAAATTTGTCTTTTTTAGGATGAACTTTGTTTCTACATCATCTAGCATCCACTTGGCTAGGATGGAATTTTTGGAGAGCAAACACCACATGCAGGCCTTCCTTGGTCTAGCCGAGTCCAAGCTCAAATCCTGGATCATAAAATATGGCCGACAAGAGTCTGTGGAACTGATGCTGCACAACTATGTTGTAAGCTCACAACGGCTGAAATGTTAATTGAATCTTTTGGGCTCCAACGCAGATCTTTGTTTATTTTTCAGATAATATTTCACGAAAGTCATAATTTCTGCTACACAGTATATTACTACAAGTGACTGCATAGCCATTATGATGTTACTGTTGTCACTGTTAGATCACAAGTGGTGACATTTCCCTTTTCGTTTCTGTCTTTGTCAGTCATTTGTGGAGAAGCAACATTTCTTTGAAAATTATGAGGCACTGTTCCAGTCCCTAAAACAAACTGCTGAGGCCTATGTCAATGCTGACAGCTCAGGTGAGCTTCATCAAATGTTAATTCTTTAATATACAGAATTATCCTTCTTGGATCAGGTGCATTTATTTATGTATTTATGTATGTATGTATGTATATGTGTGTGTGTGTGTGTTTGTGTGTGTGTGTGTGTGTATGTTTTCTCATTAACAACTTAATATCTTTTAAATTCTTCTAAATGTCCTTTGTGAAGGAATGAACAACGGAGTATATTTTTTTGCATAAAAGTTAGATACTTAAAATTAAGCGCTTAGAAATTTTAATGCCAAAATTACATAAAATAGAGCATTTCAATAAAGCAATGCTACTCAGTATACTCGGTATAAATGGTATAGCAAAATCTCAAGTATGTATCATCTCAAGGTTGTCATATTGACCAAATCTGATTGCATTCTTGTCCTTTGGATGTCAGTTTGATCTGAACTTGAGTAGCACTAAATATCCCAACATTGTACATATATCTCAACTTTATTCTCCCCTATCAAAAACTCAATAACCAATAAGGCTTTCCCGACCAGCAGCTCAGTTTGCCCCTGTCTGGTTTTACAGCTCGGTAGAAGGGGAGAGTCTGCAGGCTACAGCTAAATGAGGTTCCTCCACTGCCAGCTCTCAGTGGGGAATACGACCCCATTTGCTAGTTAGGGGCTGCTCCACTTCTGCAGGTCTCTAGGCACAAGCTGAGATAGCTTGTTGGTTTCATTAAGTTTCAGGGTTGTTCTGCTTCAGGGTATGCAGAGCGGAGAAGCTAGGTGTTGCGAGAAATCACGACATTTGAGGCTTGATTGGTCTACCCCACAAATGAAGTGCCCCCCCACCGCCGTCATACCTACCACCATGAGCCTTGCTGGTAGTCTGCACCCTCGCTTCTGATTGGCCGATTAGAGATTGTTTGAATGTTTTTAAAGACCCAGTTTGAGGAAGGAGAGCAGGCAAAGGAGATTGATCTGTAATTATCCACTGTCTAAAGGCACAGAACTATCTGATTAATGTGTATTTGAAACCAGATATTTGTACTTGGTGGACTCATTTATCAGCCCCACACTGGCTGACAATAGTTTGTGGTACAGGACTTCTGAGACCAGAGAGTTTTTACCAATGAAATGGAACACAACCAAAGATACTCCATCTCCCTGTAGTGAGAGTTTTTGAGGTCAGAGATTTGTCTGCAAAGGCATGTAGCTCCATCAGCCTTTATGTGCTCTATGTCTGGTGCTTCTGTGAATATATGTAGCATATGTCCTGTGCCTGAAAGTGAGGCTATGTAAAATTTAGGTCACAACTGACGATTATGTCATAGTATATGTGAATGCTAAGTACAGAAAAGTCCAGCATCTGTCTTAAGTTTTCTCACATTAGCTGACATGAGCCTGTATGAACTACTTTTCAAACCGAGTGAGGCTGTGGCTGTGTTTAGTGTGTTTTATTACTAATGAATTCAACATTTTATTTGTAAGAGAATTATTTTGTTGTTTCATGGTGTTTAGTCTTGCTTCAACCCCAGACAAAATATAATTATGAACTGATAAGCTATACAAGTATTGTTTTTTAATATTGAAGCTGCATGTTAAGTTGATGTATCTCTCCACCAGTGGATGAGGGAGAGATGGGAGTGCGCAGGTTCATGCGGGAGGTGGTCACCCAGTGGAGGAGTCTCTCCATGGAGGTGCGCAGTGTGAGGAGCATGCTGGAGGAGGTGCTGTCCAACTGGGAGAGGTACAGCTCCACTGTGGCCTCCTTACAGGCCTGGCTGGAGGATGCAGAGAAAGCCTTGAGGCAGCCAGAAAACACAAAACGGGTATGAGAGTGACTCTTAATATTGTAGGAAACCCCACCATAAACTTAAAGTTTTTCTTTGTGCACAGGTGAAGTGCCCCCTCATACATGCATTTATTTTTTTGGACTCAAGGATTTCTATGGCCACAAATTAGTGGCAATCAAATCTACGTCAGCCTAATTTTAAGCATTTGGTCTTCTAAGTGGAATGCTATTAGCAGTCTCCACTCAAGTATCAAATGATCTCGTTGACTTATAACAAGCCACTAAGGATATTGCAGTTGTCGCATTGCCATGGTTACCTCAGATTCACATCCCCACCAAGGATTAGATAGCTAATTACCCCAGTTTTTTTTATTGTCCTCGCTTTGTTTCTTTCTTTGAATACATTTCTTTGTGTCTTTTTAGAGTAGGTTTCTTTGTTTCTTTCTCATTCTTTGTGTTGTTCTTTGTTTCTCTTAATTTGCTTGTGTCTCTTCTGCTTTCTGTTTTTTAATGAGTCTGTCTCTCTTCCAGGAGTTTTTCAGGAATCTTAGCCACTGGATGGATCAGCATGCAGCCATGAACGACGCAGGGAACTTTCTCATTGAAACATGTGATGAGACTGTGTCGCTTGATCTCAAACAACAGCTGCTTCTTTTGAATGGACGATGGAGAGACCTCTTCCTTAAAGTCAAACAAGTAATAAACCTAAACACCCAAAAAATATAATTCAATATACCGTACATCAGGAAAATGCCAGACTTGGATTATATTGTATTTACAGATGGTGCTTTGAGCTGTTTTAGATAGTTTAGTTTAGTTCAGTTTAGACAGACCTGAGAGAGGTACATGTCTTAGTAAATCTTTCATCTTTCTGTTGCTGCAGTATGCCCTTGCAGGTGAGCTGGAGAAGTGGAGAAAAGACCACCTTAAGGCCGTGTCGGCCCTTAAAGAGTTGTTGGACACAGCTGAGGCCAAGCTCAATGCTCCTGTCCAGGTGTCTTTCCTCAATGTTAGAGCCTTTCTGCAGGACGTGGAGGTGAGAAAAACAAACCACCAGTTTTTGTATCATACCATAGCACAATAATACAAGCACAGCAGGAAAGCACTCACTACCAGGGACTGATGTTGATTCAGCTGATAGTGTTACATTTTTCACAAGCATGTTTTAGTTCAGGGCAGCATGGTGGTGCTGTGGTTAGCACTGAGTTCGAATCCCGGTTTGAACACGGGGTGTTTCTGTGTGGAGTTTGCATGTTCTCCCCATGCTAGCGTGGGTTCTCTCTGGGTACTCCGGCTTCCTCCCACAATCCAAAGACATGCACATTAGGTTAATTGGTAACTCTAAATTGCCTGTTTGAGGTGTGAGTGTGAGAGTGAGTGGTTGTCTGTCTGTATGTGGCCAGTCCAGGGTGTACAGGGTGGGATAGGCTCCCCTGACAGATAAGCGGTATAGAAAATGGATGGATGGATGTTTTAGTTCATTAGTTCCCATCTTGCCAACAGTGATTATTTTGTATCATCTAAGTCAAGTCAACATTTTATGTTGTTTAGCAGCTCTGTGTTGCAAATCAGCAGGTAGTGAATGACAAGTAGGATTTAAGGGGCTAATTAGATCACTGATTCATTTACATTTGGACTGTAATGAGACAAGAGCCTGAGACTCAATTTCGAGATGCACAACAACACGTTGTCACTCAGAGTGATTTTAGTATCTCCCCAGATAGTAACATGCTATAGGATATAATTTCATTATCTTTCCCAGTTGTTTTGCTTTGCACTTTTAAACTTTTTAGAGTTACTAAAAGCTTTATATCACTGCTGTTTTGAAGTCAGAGCTGTTACATATAGTTTGTTAGTGGCAAAAGCAGTTTTGATGAAAGTGCCTTTACTTTGTGAATATCTAAGATGACCCTTTGCCTCCATGTCTGATCTCAGAATACAAAGCAAAAGGTTGTTGCCATGGAGACACAATTCAAGTTGGCTGCCCGCAGTGCTCAGCTCCTTTCCAAGGATGCACCACAAGATGAGGCTGCCCGGGTCATGGCAACTATGGCAACAGCCAAAACTCAGCTGAGTAAGGTAGGTATCATCAAGTGTGAAACATTAGAGAAAGCATGAAATCTATCTCAAGTTCCTCTTTGAAAGTAATGGACTTACTCTGCATTTTTTCATGATATCCTAATCACACATCGTTGTCACTTTCCATGTCACTGTTTAATGGCCTGTATTATTTTTCTCCAGGTTAGAGAGCGCTGTCCCTCCCTTGTGAGGGAGTGTCATGTCCTGCTGCCACTGTTGGAGGAGATGGAGAAACACATCAGTGGTTTTTACCAAGCGCTGGAGCGGGCTAGTCGCATCACTTCTGCTGCCAGAGACCCAGACACACAGACTCAGACGCAGACCCAGCAAAAGCAAAAGTGGCAGGTTAGATGTGATGATAATGACTGGATTGAGCTTAAAGTCAACTGGCAATGTCAGCTGCTGAACTATGTTACACGTCTCCCACAGTTCCTCTCTGTTCTTCACTGTCAAATTAAGGCCAAAAAATTAAGCCCATATTTTTTCTTTTCACTCAGCACTTGTGCTCACAGTTACTTTTACAGTGCAAAAGTGCATGCAAAGTATATGATAGATATTTTAGGTATATTCATATTCATATTTACTATCGAGTCACTTGTTTAGGTCATTTGATTAAACTGGGGTTTTGTTTAAAGTTTGACTGATTCCTCATGCTACTTGTGGCTGAAATTGGAGAGGAATATGTTACCATAATCAAAAAGAATGATGGCTACAAAAATGGTCAAATATAACCATATCTAAAACATTTTTGCTGATATATATTGACAATGGTAAAATATTCGTATGCACCACTATCAACACACTTCCATATTTTTCTGCTTTGTTTCCACAATTTTCTTAGGATTTGTTAAATCAGCAGCAAAGCTGTAAACGATGTCTGTCAGTGATTGAGAGGAATCACCACACTGTACAGAAGGCATTGTCTGCCAGTAAGGTGCTCCGAAACTTCGACCTGTCACTGCTGCAAAAGAGAGTGGCTGAAATACAGGGCTCAGCACAGGTTAGTGTTACACATAAATGTAAACATGCACAGACCAGAATGCCACACACACGCACTGCATTACCCACAACGCTGATTGTATTAATGAGATTACAAGAACATCAAAACACCCAGGAGGCAACAGTGCAAATTAAGTCTCTGTTCGTTTGCTCGATGTGAGACAAATAATGTAATTACACTATATCAGCAAAGAGACCAATTACACTCACCACTACCTACTGTCCGTCCTCCCAGGCTTTGCTGAAGGAGGTTGGGGAGTGGAGAAGGCAGGAAGAGGCTAACAACTGCCTGAGGAGGAGGTTTGAGGAATCAAGACAAGAGCTGGAGAGAGTGCTGAAGAAAGCTCAGGGCTGCTTGAGAGAGACTGGAGACGCTGAGGAATTACTGAAGAAGCACAGTGTAAGAGCAAACCTGTAACCTTCTGCTGTAAATAGAGCTCCAGCTTATCTGTAGGAAGAATACTGGTCTCTCAGTGTGTATTGTGGATTCACGAGTTCCACTAATTCCTCTCTTAACCTCAAAGACTAACAGTTATGGTGTGTAATACAATAGCAAGACAGAATTTAAAATACGCCTGTATGGGAAAAATCGGGAGGAGCAGTAGTACAGGTAGTTTTCATTTAACCATTTTTTCAGCCTAGCCACCACCTTGTGTCTGAAGTTTGTCCACTTCAATGTCACCATTTTACTGTAACATGCCTGCTGATTTCAGACTGTCAGAGTGCCTATACAACCTCTGTTAATCTCTTTTGTTTATTCTTGCAGGTAGTTTGGCCCTGCTTACAAAAGAGATTTATTAATGTAATCTTAGGGATTGCTTCTCTCTTTCATCGCTTGTGTTTTTTCTGCACAGGATTTTTTCGGCCAAATGGACCAGCGGTTGCTGAGTGTGTTTTTGAAGGCTTGTGATGAGCTGACTGACATCCTGCCACAGGAGGAGCAACAGGGACTGCAAGAAACTGTCCGCAGGCTGCACAAACACTGGAAGGTCACCATGCTTTAACACTCGCTCTAATTACTCTACATCCCCGGAGGCTCATAGCCGATACTTCATTAACTTAACCAGGAAGACCTTTGGCTTTGATATTGTTCTCTCCACTCTGCTTCCAATTAACTTGTACTAGTTCAGTTTAACAGCAACCCTCTCACTGTTTACTCACAGTCTCTGTAGAGGGTGTTTTGTCTTCGACAGTTTCAGAAATTGAACAATATGAGACTCCTGCATTAGACAGCATATCTTATCTACCATGTCTACTGTGCTCCATGTCTTCTCTGTCTCTTATACAGGACATCCAGGGCGAGGTACCATCTCACCTGCTCCGTCTGAAGGTGGAGGTGGAGCAAAGTCGAGTGTCTGTGATCATACAAGACTGCAGAGCAGAGTTGGACAGAGAATTGCGAGCCTTGTCAGGCACCTGCACCAGCGAGCGAGTGATCAAAGAGCACAGAGTGAGCCTCGGATTTGGTAGAAACTTAAAACAGATTAAACCAAGACCAAGAGAGTAAAAGATAAAATCACTTACTGTCATCTTCATCATCATTCTGAAAGGGCCTAAGTTCAGCATTTCCCTCTCTCTTATCTCCAGACTTTTTTCAGGGAACGCAAACCTTTCACTTTGTGTGAGAAGAGGATTAGAAACATGGAAGATCTGTGTCACAAGTTGCCTGACAACGACCCGGCTTACAGAATGCTAGACTCCACCAGAAGGGTTGTAGAAGAGGTTACAGAGCAGATCCAGAGCACCCACCTCAAACTGGAGCAGCACCCTGATAAATGGAAAGAGTGGAACGAGAGGTAAAAAACAACATAAACTCAAAGTCATGACAGTTTGAATTTTTCATTACTGAAAGGGTTCAAAGTAGTTCCTTTTTCTAGGTTCTGTGAGCTTTCTGATTGGCTCTCATCTCAGAAGAGGCAGGTGAGACTTTTGAGAGAGACAGCAAGAAACTCCAGCCATCGGGAGCAAGTTGATGCTGCTGTTCAGGTGTGCTACCACATTTTATTTGCTGCTGTAAACACAGGGATTAAGGTAGGATTCAACACCGCTCAACCTCACTAAATCCACATTCCTTCTTTTGTGCTTCCACCATTTTCAGGCACTGCAGGAAGCGATAGACGCCCGAGAGGACAGTTTGTTGTGGCTCAAGAGCCGTCTTGCTGGGCTGTCTGAGGTTAGCTCTGAACTGGAGGTCCAGAGACAGAGAACAGCCCTGGTCAAACTCTCAACTGACCTGCGGGCACTCTTTTCTTCACTCTGTCAGGTAGTGGAAGATATTACAGATGCTAAAAAATGTTCTGTATTCTGTGTTTTCTCAACAAAATCTTGATCTTGATCTTCTGCATTCATTCACAGCGCGGTGAGGAGGGCTCTGCTATGTTCCAGTACGAGGAGCTGGGGGAGGAGGTGCGTAGTACATTAGAGGATGTTCTGAGAGCACGAAGGGAGGCTGAGGAGCAGACTGTCAGGATCTTGGATGCTGAGGGACTGGAGGAAGCCAAACATCTTTACCTTATTCATCAGGTGTGCCCAGTGCAGAGACATGAGAGTGGTGATTTCAACAGATCTTTGATTTACTGACAGATACATCAGATGACACTGAAATTAGTTGATTAATACATAGCAAACACAGCTGCAGGCACTGACGTTATAGTGTGTTCAAATTAAGCCATTTCTGGCCTCTTCATTTTCTGTATTCAAATATGTTACACTCTGTTTGTTTTTAATCATACAAGGTATTTTATGTCCCAAAGGGAAATTAAATTTTAGTGTACATTATGACTGGTTTGAGAGCCTCTGAAAGTCCTCCAGTGGTTTAATTTCTTGTTTGATGTTCACGTGTACTTCAGTACACGATACTGATACTGTGATACTGTGATATCAATATAAGGTGTCGTTAGAGGTGCTACAAAGCAAACACAGGAAAACACCACTTTTTTACCTGGTATTAAGTTACCTTTTATGCATCTGATTCCAATAAGTGATATTGTGTTGTCATTTTGATGCACAAAGCAAATTTGGTTGTCATCTGACATGTTGTTATGTTGTCTATGTGCTTGTCATAGCAACATTTAAAGCGCCTGCATGCTAACAGGAGAGAGGCAGAGCTTCTGGTGTCCCACTGCCGCCAGGTGCAGAAAGGGGAGGGGCTCAGTCAGTCTCTACGGGAGCTGGAAGGTGCTTTCAGTGGGATCGACCATAAATCAGGAGCAAAGGAGCACAACCTGCAGGTAGACTGAGCCTGGATTTTCCTCACACTTCAGTGCGCTGATGTTTGCATGTGCAAGAGTGTCCATGCACACTCCGCCGGAACCTTAACCAGATATTGAACCTTAACCAGATATAGATCATTATGTGGTATTGTAATTTAGATTGTGTTTGTTTTGGGATTTTTTGTTTCTCTTTTATCTTTGTCCTTGAATTGTCATTTTCAAAGGGAACACCACCATAAACACCTTAAATCAACTCTCCAAAACATCAGAAATAAATGTTAAAGGTTTTAGTGTCTGTCCCTGTGAATGTGTAATATCTTCTGTATGAATCTGCTTTTTCTGCTGTTTCTTTATCATGTCAAGGCAACACTGAGCTCCTGGCAGGGTTTTGAAGCAGAAAGAGAAACAGTTTGGAGATTTATCAGTAATACCAACAATGAGCTGCACAAAGAGCTTATATTCAACAACCTGGGCAGCCTGAAAACTGAACTGGAGCATCACAAGGTGTGTATGTACAGTACGTGTTTGTGTGTATGTGTATAGTTTATGCTCTGAATTTGTTCATATAATCTATTGAGTCGATTCTTGCCTGTAGGAGCTTCTCACCAAGGTTGAGGAGTGCTCTGTGCGAGCAGATCACCTCCTCGAGAAGCGAGCAGATATTCAGCTCGGTCCGAAGAATCAGACTCTTCTTCTCCAGCAGGCCAAATCCACCAGAGAAGCGGTCACACAACTTCAAGAGCATCTCAACAAGAAGTATGTCCCTTCCTTATCTCAAGCTTCCCACCCCCTTGAATTATAAGTTTTAATGAATTTAATTAATTTTCACCATGCAATTTTTTATGGCTTATCAACTAGCCATAAATATGGCTTTTACTTGAGCACCAAAGTTGCAGATCTGTCATAGTAATTTCACACAATGTGACTGCAAAAATCCTACTTATTGCCTCTTTGATAAACCATTTTATGTAAGTGGGAGTGCCAGTGCAGATGTTGACAAGAGTCTGGGGTAACGTGAAGCACATAATTAGATTATAAAAAAGATTACATTTTACTGACCTGTCGTGTCCGTCTTGTGTTTGACCTACTGTTTGTAGACATGTCTGTGCGTGCATTCCCACAGTACACTTATATATGCAAACAGTATATTTTACAAAATGGATTTTGCCTACTCTTGTGTCTTCCAGTGTTGTTCAATTGGAGATGATGTGTATGTGGTGGGAGCGCTTCAGCAGTGAATCAGAGGCCTTCATTCTGTGGATCAATGAAAAAGAGAAGGAGCTGGAGGCCGTGAACTCCACCTCCTCCTTAGATCCTCTGGACAAACACATCAGCACAGTGGAGGTATGTCATGCATCTCATTTTTTCTTAAAATTTCTTTAAATTCATTACCTTATTTTTTATCTTGGTGGGTTATATAATTTCAGGTTATTCCTTCTGTGGTGACACAGCTCCCTACCATAATACTGACTGCACACTATTTAGCTACGATTTTTACACAACTACTTCAGTAATCTTCTGATATCCACAAGTAAATATGCATCATCCACACATCCAATTAAGATGACTCAAAATTGCTGTCAGGCTTTGTGTCTGTAGTGTACAGTATCAGTGTGGCTGCAGGGCTATTAAGATTAAGATGGAGTAAAATGGTTTTAATCTAAACCTAAGGGGAAATTGGGTCAGAGCTGTGGCAAAGACCAAGAAAATAAATTGATCATATTGAAGAAAAAATAATCTTGGCTTGCCAGACCTCAGCCATGTCAGTCTTATGGAGGTCTAGAGAAAAAAAATGTCAAACAAATTTTTGGGATAGCAGGATTTGAGAAGTCCTGCAGCATCCATTTTAGTAGTTGTGAGTTGCCTCCAGAAACGGCAGTCAGTTTTCTTTTTCCCAACTTTTGCTATTTGTGCTTGAATTTTTCTACACCTCCATGAACCTGATGCGACACAACCTTTTATCTATGGCAGCTAAAGTAATTTATTTTCCTGACACAGCATGCATCAGGTACATGAAGAGGCTAGTGGGAGAGACTTTGCAGCATCTTTTTCTTCCACTATTTTTCATTTACTGCATTTTTCCCAACACTGCTGTTGCATCCTCACAGGCTGTGGGAGAAGGTTTAGAGGAGAGAACGACTGTCTTGACCCGCATGGAGGCAGACTGTGATGCCCTGTCAAGGTTTGTGACCCCTGGAGAGTCTGGACGTAATCGAACACGACTTACACAGATGAGGCGCTACTGGGAAGAGTTGAAGGGGAGAGTAGAGCAGCTGGGAGGACAGCTCAACCAGAGCGCCTCGTACAGGCAGAGATACAATGATAACCTCGAACAGGTACACAGAGACACATAATTGAATAGTTTGATACAGAAACTGTAATGAAGACTTTGCAGTGTCAATATGATATTATGTCAGTATGTATGTTTGTTCATCAGTAGTATTTGTTATCCTTGTTATCAGGTCAAGAAAATCATGAGTGACCTTAAAGAGAAGTTGGACTCTCCAGTCAAATACTGTACATCAACATCCGAGACCTACAAAAGCCTCCAGGATCATATGGTAAGAACAAACACAAAGAACACCTTAATGTCACATCACTATATCTATACAGGATTATTTGTTTTAAAATGTGTAAGACTGTATTCTGTAATTTAGCACAGCGTTAAGCATCATGTTAGTATGATTTACAGTATGTTTAAGATTTTGCAGCCACTGTGGTTTAACATCCTCTGCAGAGCTGATGACACTTGTGTTTCCATTTCCTCCAGGAGGTCTGCCAGGCTGTTGAACAGCTGAACCCCAGGCTGATGGCTCTGTGTGCAGCCATGAAGAGGCTCGGAGAGGGCAGCCAGTTGGAGGAAGAGGTGGCTAACCTCCAGAAGCAACAGGGAGAATTTATGGGAAAAGCTACTGAAAAGCAATCTACATTTGAGAGCCTTCTAGCACTGTGGCAAAGGTAAGATAAACAGTAATGGGTGTCTTTCCAGAGCATCATTTTTGTGTAGCCAGCTACTGTGATGCCTTGCTGGGCTGACGGTCGGTCTACACTGTGTGTGTGTGTGTGTGAGTGTGTGTGTCCCACCAACACCCAGAAGAGGTGTGTTTGAGCATTTCAGGATCAGCATCTCACTTTGCACAAAAATTGTTAATGTAAATGTTTTTTAAGAAACGTTTTGAGCATAAACTGGTTTTCCTGTCACCTTTGTTACCTGCTAACATACATATTGTTCTGATTCTATAAACACTGCTATTTTCTCTTTTATTGGACATTTTATTGCTCTCTATGCCAATTTCCTCTTTTATTCACGAAGTCGTTCCCTCATCTCAGTGTGTTGCAGAGGAGCAAGATCTTGTCTTTGACTCAATCTGTCTGTCCCCCAGTCAGCCATCGCCTTTCTGTTCTTATAGCATATTTTTATTATCACTGTCTTTGATCACACAATAGACTTTCACAGGAGCAATTGTTCCTTATTCTTTGTATTATTCAGGAGTAAAAAATAATGATCTAGTCACAGGGTAGACATTTAAAGTGATAAAGCTTTGGTGCTTGTTTTTCAATATTTACGCAGCCAGTAACTCAATTATATTTCTGCTGCTAACCTTCAGCCTACGTGAGTCTGTATGGTTGTATGTTTCTCTGTAGTCAACCTCATCTCCTCCCCTGCAGGGGTAAATATGAGGGATTACTTACAGCACTGGGTGCTCTGCCGAGATATGGTTGCCCCATTATGACCCTGTCACTGATACTGCAGCTTGGTCAGATAGTGAGTGCGTGTATTGTGTGTGTGTGTCATTGCATGTGGATACTCTAAAATCACAGGGTGCTACTATGGAACTATTGTTAGATCAATATTTATTCTATTCATTTTCAGAATAGTGCTGCATAAAGTGTATTTCTTTTGAATACATTTTTCTGCATGTCACCTTTGTATCTACAGATTCGAAAAGGAGAGTTCGTCTATGAAAAGCTGGCTGGACAGGTGTGAGTCTGTTTGCTGTCCTGACACTGACCTGCTTTCTGCAGACAAAGTAAAGGTTAGGAATGAACTACTAAATGTACAGGTAAATCACTCCTTTACCTGTCTTGTTTCTCACTATCTATTTGCATTTGTATTTTTAGATTCATGTGGAGTGTTTATCTGCCTCTTTCAGTTTTATTTTTTACCTTACCTATTATACAATGTTTCCTTTGCCAATGTTACATTGCATAATTTTTAAATATTTCTTCACCCATATAGGAAATGCAGAGGGAGACACCGTCCTATGACGCTCTCCTCCAGGGTCTTGTGAATCTTGGGCTGTGTCTGTACCCCACAGCGCCTGAAGCACGTATCCAAGAGCTCAGTGATGACCTCACACAAACGCAGGAGAGACTCACCTCATTGAAGACCAGCATGTCACACAGGCAATTTACTATTTATACATTATTATAAAGATCATATACTTTTGTTTACCCCTGAAGTAATGGATTCATGAATTTTTATTAGCTTCTTTCCAAAGTTGTTTGTTTTGTTTAAATATAAACTTTTTGAAACTGTGATCTCACATTCTTCATCCACACTATCTTCCACCTCTACTTCAGAGTTGAGCTTCTGGAGCCTCATATTGAGCAGCTGGAGCAGTTTGATCAGGCACTGCTGACTCTGACCCAAAGGAGTGAAAACTTCCTGTCTGGCTTGAGAAACTCTTCCCAAGTTGACATTACTGACCTTGATGCAGCAATTACTAAGCTGAAGGTGTGAAATCAATAATTTGCTGTCAACAATAATGTCCAATATGGGCTTTGTAAATTAGAGCACTTATAGTCAGCAAGTTTATATTGAACTCTGGAGCTCATTCAAATGTGTCTTATTGAACCATCTTGTTGTAGGAGCAAGAGGAGCAACTACAGTCCCTTACATCACTGAGAGAGACTCTCCAGCAAAAAGAGTCCTCCCTGCTTCACTCTTCAACCGCAGAGGCCAAACAGCAGCTCCAGGGCTGGAGGGAGGACTGCCTACAGCCCCTCACTGAAACCCAGCGTCTCCTGCTCCTCCGTAGAGAGTGCCTGACTGAGTTGAAGATTTTTCTTGAGAAGCATGGAGCGGCAGCTAAGGCTGTGCGCTGCCTTCACGAGGCAGTGGAGGGCAGGGGGAGTTGGGACCGCTCCAAAGCTGAAGAGCTGCATCGTGGGATAGGGGAAGTGGCTAAAGGTGGGGCCCGGCTTGAGGCTGAGGCCGTCAGGCTCGATGGCCAGCTAAGCAAAGCACACCTTCACCTGTGTGGTACAGAGTGGCGGGGCTCAAAAGATGTGAGCCATCCTCAGGGAAGGACATCTTGCAGGGGGCAGGCAGTGGCTCTCACGATGGCTTTGGAGGAGGTTCAGAAGGGTGTGGGATGGAGACAGAGTGAAGCAGATGCTTTAGGAGCATTATGGAGCTCCTTCAGGGAGAGGAGAGAGGAGGTGATGAAGAATTTAAAAAAACTGGAGGATGAAGCGAGGCAAGAGGGGGCCAGAGAGAGCTCTGTACAGGCCTTCCAAAACAGGTATGTGCACAGTAACGTTGAGGCCACTTGATATATTGTATTAGGATATTTGTTTTAGCATAGTTTGTATCATCTGATACTGTATGAACTCAATAGTAATGTGGTAGCAGTCCTTCGAGAACTGTACATTGAAAAGGAACTGTTTTGCCCTGATCTAAATCTCTGATACACATGTATGGTTTTTATGCAAACAAATCACCTTTTTATTGTAAAATGAACAAAATAATAAGCACCATAAACATGTTAAGCTTGCATTGGACTCATCTTAAATAGCACCTTAACTTCATCATTTGAATTAACAGCCAGATAACAAGAGTATTCTTGTTGTCTAACTGCAGTTTGACACCTCTGTTCTTATACCAGATTAGTTGCTTTTGGATTATATTGTCACTTTCAAATGCATCCTGTGAGCTTTTGATTCAGAGACCAACTGTTTAACTCCCCAAGAATATGGATGGACAAATCCATTTGAATTTGATCTCCTGAAAAATGAGATATATTATGCTGGAATTAGGTTAGTAATCCCCATTGTTTTCTTCTGCATCTATTTCTCCCAGGTTGCGTTTCTTCGTCCAGCTGGAGGATGAGCTCCAGTCGCTGCAGCACTCCCAACAGTGGTTAGAGGAGAAGGGAAGCCAGCTGGCCCAAAGAGACAATGAGCTGGCTGGGGAGGCTCTCAGGGAGGTAGCACTGGTGAAGACAGTCTGGGAGAATGTCAGAACTGTAATCACCAATGGGTAAGGAGGAGGGAAGACTTATTGATTTTATTCAAATTTGTGTTTGTTTTTGGTCCTAATGTGGAGAGTTTAGAGAGGCAGGTAGTTATTTTATAGAAAAAGAAGCAGAATGGGTCAAATATTATTTTATAATTAAAATATGGAAACAACATTTAAACAGAAGTTGAAGAATTTGTTGTATTTATATTATTTAATATACCAAATGACATGCCAAGTTATAGCCTTGACCTTTTCCCTCTCTTTTTTCATGCAGTCAGGAGCAAAGTGGAGTCGTGGTCGATCATCTCCGCCAGTTTCACCACCTGAAGTTGACCCTCACCGCTGTTGTGGAGAGCGCTCAGGCTGTTGCTCACAATCTGCCAGACCACAACCATAATGCTCAGGAGGCCAAAAGGACTTTCACACGAGTAGGTACCCTTTCTTTTTCTCAGAAAATTATTATTTGTTGAATAATCTGCTTCTTCTTTTTAAATGAGGCGTACAGTAAACATGTTTTTAGCTATGATTCATACGTCAAACACACATATGTCATAGTCCACAAAGGCTCAGCTATATTATCAGGGCAGTTGTATACTTTTGTGTATACATTTTATATATAACTTTCTTTCTTCTTTAACTTATAGCTTTCCTGATAACTTGGATGTTTGTCGCTCTCCTGTGACAACCCTGTATACCTTTTCAGCTAACAAAAAAGGCCTAGTTTGATTTTTATGGTGCTATTTTCTGAATCCATTAAGGGATTGATTTGTCAAAAAAACTTGAAGTTGAAGATTCATAGCTTTGACTGGGCAGTATCAATATGTTTACCTTTCTTAAAGCCACTGTGTTATGTTATTTTGCAGCCACTGATTTACAGTGCACTGCAATGGGCACAATCAGTAAAGTAATCTCTCAAAAATAGAACTGCTTTTCAACATCTCTCCCCTTCCAGTTTGTACAGCATCCTCCCTCTAGTGGTGATCTGTTGTTATTCCCTCTCCGTCCCTCTAGCATGAGACAGTCCAGTCCGAGCTGAGAGAAAAGCAGGAAGACATGGACCAGCTCATCAGCACTGCTGAAGACCTGCAGAGAGAGCTGGAGAAGGTTCCCAACTCTGATGCGTCCTCCATCCAGAGGGACATGGAGACATTAAGAGACCAATGGCTTGAGGTGAGTGGTACTCGATAACACATGCCTTGCCACTCACCTGTTTTGGTGAAGACACCTTGACAGCTGAAATCGCTTGGCTGTCTTTTCTTTGGAAAAATATATGACATCTGAAGCTGTGTGGTGGAAAAAAAATACTCTCATTCTTGAGTTTTGTGACTTTGATGAATTGTTCTCATCCTGGCACATGGTATTCCATGAATTTTCAAAAAACTGTCAATAAGGCTCCACCCAGGTCTGGAACTGAAGCATGATGGTGACTGTGAAGATTTTGATGACAATTGTGGTGTTTCCTGTCTAAAAATGAATAATGATCTCCACAGTACAGCCAGTACAGCTCTGCCAAACACTTGTGCTGTTCCTCTTATAATGATATTTATTTCTGTCTGTTTTGCTCATCTTGTGGGATTTAGTTGGCTGCTCTGCTGTCACAAATGAGACAAAAATATAAACAAGTCTAGACACGTTATCTGCCTTTCTGTCTCTCTCTCACTTCTCATCCGCACATCTGTCAGACCAATTAAGTCTCGTTTTCCTTCCTCACAGTAAAGCAAACTGTCCCTCATTACAGAGAGACGGAGAGAAAAACTAACCACAAAGAGGAAGAGATGCTGCCTCTGCTGTTGATTGAGATGTATTCTGTACTGTACTCAAATAGACTGCTGGTGTCTGCTCCTTCAGGTCTCAGAGAGAATCCAAACAAACACAGAGAGACTGGGCTACTGTGTATCCCTGTGGGACGACCTCAAGTCCATGGAGCAAGAAATTAACCAATGGACCACCAACTCCATCGCTGATGTCACCGACAGTGTCACCAATCTCAGTGATAAGGAGAGGACAGAGGCCCACCTTGCGGCCTTTCAGGTTGGGGCACAGTGGACAGTCATGAAAGAGTGTATGAATGATGGCAGTGGTGTAACATACGGTTCATAGTGGATGCAAGTTAATTGAAATGTCCTGCACTTTAATCTACAGGCTGATGTTGAAAAGAGGGAGCAGAGGCTGGATGCCTTGCAGGAGAGAGTGACAGAGTTGAAGGAACGAGCCAAATTGCAGGAAACCCCGTTACAAATGCAGGTGAGTATGGTGGGGCAGAGAAACACGGGTTGCTGAAATTATTGTAGAGGAAAATAATATTTTCTCTATTGTCCTTTAGGCCAGGGGTAATGTTACACCAAGGAGTCAATAAAATGCACCCTGATAGTATGTTTCAGGCTCTGTGTAGGTCAAGCACTGAAAATGGAATCAGGTGATGAAATTGATAGTGATTGATAGTATAACTACATGTATGTAATATTTGATTGTAGTACAGATGTTTGTGTTATTGTTTTGCTATGTACATTTTATTTAGTTGTTTTTGTTTGTCAACATGAAAGTTAATCTAATCTAATATAGTATTGCCACATCACCTCTCGATAACATTGATAATACTTCTTTTCATAACATTGTGAAGAATGAGTGCTTATTATAATTACATTATGAATACAGTTGTGTTGCATGACATTTTATTATTAAAGCAAACCCTTTCAATATGAAATGTATGCTATGTTTAGAATATTGGAAAGCATGCTGTGTAATTGATATTTTACACTGTGTTGCATTTGATTTTTTTTGTTTTGCTATCACAGGAATGTAGGTATAACAATCCCCCACAAGCAGTGTTTGTAAAGGTGTCAAACACTATTACACAACTTAAAAACACTCAAAACTCAATGTCCTGTACAGACATACTTAAAAGGAACATGAAAAGCACATGAAAGCTCACTGTTCACATGTTGTTTGCTTGGGATTTTGTTTCTATAATGTTACAAAATGTCTTTATTGAACCAGGTCCTGGAGTCAGACCTGAGGAAGAAAATGGCCCATGCTCAGGAGGTGTACAACCAGGCCAAACACACTCTGACCTACTTCAGTTTCCAGAAGCAGCGACTGGAGGACCTCATGTCCCAGATGGCCGAGCGGCTGATGACGGTTGAGGGTTCCTTATCTGACCTCACGGATGCTTCTTCTCCTGAGGACATCGGTACAGTTAAGGTATGACACTGTCATTGCCTTCAGTGTGATGACACATTAATTTAAGAAATAAACACATGATGCACTCTATAGAAAAATAATACCTCTCACAGTCCACTACATTTTCCTTTTTTTTATATCCCTGTTGTTTCTGATTACTACCATATATTATAACCAAGCACTATAGGTGCACACACAATGATGCAACACAATACAGTACAATATTTTATTGGTGATGCCTTAATTTGAATTAGTGTCCTTTGTATGGTTGCTACCTTGGCCAGGTCTCCCTTGTAAAAGAGATTTCTGATCTCAATGGGACTTCCTGGTTAAATGAAGGTAAAATAAAAAAATAAATAAAACAACCACAACTATGCAAGGCAAGTTTATTTGTGTAAGACTTTTCAAGCACAGACACAATTCAGAGTTTTACATAATATGAAGAAATGCATTGGAATACAGTTAAAAACATAATTTATTGCATTTTTATCGGATAAACAATTGAAATAGAATGTGTTCAGTTAAGAAATGAAATAGAACACTAATTATTATGGTGATCATAGCAGGACACTACTTAACTCAAGTACTTCCTAATTAAATTCTGAGCACTGATCTTGGGTATAGTACTCTGCAATTACTTAAAAAGACATACTGAGGCATAATGATGAGAACCTTTTGATGCTTTGTAAGTCTCAGCTCCACAACAGCTTCCTTTGAGGTGGCAGTAATTGTAGCTTCAGGACATATCTGCAAGGTGGATACAGTACATGTCATCGTCTCTACTCTTTTCACCACCGTGTAGCTCTCATTATGAATAAACATAAGTCTTGTCTACTCATTTCTCACTGCTTTTCATTTACAGGACCTGCAGAGCATTGTACAGCAACAGAGGGCAGACATGGACTCTGCCAGAGATGCTCTGAGTGCCCTGTGCAGGTCTCATCCCTCACAGGAGCTGTCATCCCTCTCCACTGACCTCACCTCTATCGCCAAGCGAACAGAGGCTGTTGCCCAGCGCTGTGCCAAGACCAGGGGCAGCCTGCAGGATGGGCTACAGCTTCACTTCAATGGTAAGAGATATGAATGTGTGCATTGCTTTAGATTATTTGTGATTAGATTTTGTCCAGATGTCCAGTCTCTGGACAGTCCGTTTATTAAATTCAAGTGCTTTATGTAACCGTAACAGTGCTCGTCTTCCTTTATAAGGAGAAATAACCATTTTAGTAGCACTTAAAATCTCATAATCACCCAATCAAACAGTGCACTACAATGTGATGCAATGTCATTTGTTCATGTTAGTGGTGCAACCGATTTAGTGTTGATTATCCTAGATTTTTCCCCAGAGCACACTCAGTCCGCCCACTACAATCCACACTCCATTGACACACACTGTCTGGTACACCGGTGCGCTCTTGTTGCTCAGACACACACCTGTGCCTCTGAGAGTAATGTCGCTCTCGTCACATCTGCTCTCGAGGGAGTCATTTTGGGCTTGTTGGCAAGGCAACCCAGCGCTGCACAGCATGGACACACCCACACTTCCCATCTGCTTCAACACATCGCTTCGTCTCACCCTCCTCTTTCTGGTTTCTCATAAATGTTGTTTGCCATTATTTTACCACACATCAGTTTATCTCAACTTGTCACCATATATTTATTTTGCTTTCAAATAACCTGTTATTTATGTTTCTGGAAACAGAGCTCATCCAAGATTTCCACTCCTGGCTTGCAGATCTGAAATTGGAGCTGAAACAATGTTCTAGCCAATCAGGAGATGTTGCAATCCTTGGAAGCAAGTTGCAAAGACTGAAGGTAGTGTTATATGTCAAACGTTTACTATTTCTCTTGTTGCAGGTGTTGGGGGATTGTGCTTAAAGCTAAAAATTCAGGACTTTCAGTTTTCAGCAACTTCACTTGTTGACCCTGGCATTCTATGAAATTTTGACACACCAAATAATTTTATCGTGAATTAACAATGTGAATGTATTAAATTAAATTAAATTTATATTTAACAGTTATGTAATTACGACTGTCTCAGTCTAGATGTCAGGGCGGTGTCTTCAGCATGTTCCTCCTCCTACATCCACAGGTGTCAGTCGAGCGGACGTCAGAGGGTGAGGAGCGTCTCTCTAAGGTTTGTGAGGAAGCTGAGAGGCTCCAGCTGCACCTGCCTAAAGCTGGAGCAGCACAGGTCCAAGAGCATCTCTCTTCCTGTCAGAGAGAGTGGAGGAGCTACCAGGACAGCAGCTCTCAGAGCCTACGAGACTTGGAAGAAAGTATTGACCTTCTGAAAAAGTAAGTAAACGCTCTTGCTGTGTCATGTATTCATGCAGAGGAATTTGAATTGAATGGAAATATGCCTCTTCTTTCCACTCCTCTCCCTTTCCTTTTTCTCATCAGTTTTAATGATTGTGTGGAGGATATAAGAGACTGGCTGAAGCAGATGGATCTCAGCCTGAAGAGTGAGCCTGTTCTTGGGGCAGAGAGCCAGCAAGGAGCCTCAGACACCACAGAAGAGCTGGAGAGGGTGACAAACCTCCATAAGGACCTGCTTGCAAGAAGGTGTGTTTATGTGGGTGTGTGAGGACATATATTATCTATTCCATAGCTTGGTCTATACAATTTTCTGAGCAAAAATGTATTGTTGTCTCTTGCAAGGGACTCCATCGAGCGTCTCTGCCAGGAGGCCCAGTCTCTATCTGAAGCAGGCCGGGGGTCAGGAGGAGAGGTCAGAGTGACAAGCCAGCTCCAGATGGACCACCAGGCCCTGCTGAAGGCAGCCAGGGAGAGGCTGCGAGGCTGCCAAGAGAGTCAGGCCTTTGGAGAGACCCTCCAAGGGGTCTGGGCCTGGCTGGAGGAGATCCAGGAGAGACTGGGTACAGTAGACAGCACCATGGGCACTAAAGAGCAGTTAGAGCAGAGGCTGGAGACTGTGCAGGTGAGAGGGAATGTTGGCTGGTAGACAGTAATTTCCATGAAATATTATATACAATGAAATGCATGTGATTGTTGTTGGAATCTCTACGAATGCACATATTTATATTGTTCTTTAGTTAATTACACTAATACTGTAATAAATATTGATGAATACATACAATAGATGTAATAAATACATCTATTACAGTCCACGGTTCATCAAGTGGACACAAGAGGGGGCTGTTTGCCTGAGAAAATCCTGGCGTTTAAATCCTGTTCACTCTGACCCCACTCTGTTTATACAGGACATCCTGCTTTTGAAGGGGGAGGGAGAGGTCAAGCTGAATATGGCAATGGGTAAGGGTGAGTTGGCCCTGCGGAGTTATGGAGCTGCTGGACAGGAAGTGGTCCGCTCTCAGCTACAGGAAGTGGAGGATGCGTGGGCCACGCTGCTTGTGACTGCCATGAGCTGCCACAGGTAAACTGCTCACCTTGTTCCATCACCTGGAAAATAATCTAATGTTTTAGTCCCCATATGTGCACCTACAGCCATTTATATGCCATAACTGTAAAGAGGTGGTCCTGCGTTTTACTTAATATATAATATTCTGTCGTCATTTCATTGTGGAATTGAATTCACAGAGAGTGGATAAACTGCAGTGAATTGTAAACACATTTTCAGTCAGTTATTCTTGATTTGTGCTTTTTTAATGTGCTATATGAAATATTTACCCTGGGACATTTCAGAGACCATTTACCTGTGTGCCAAAAAATCATCTGTCTTGGGAACTGGTTATTTTTATTCGTGATAGATTGAATTCTCAATGCCATTAATTACCATTAGGTTAAATACATAATGAGAAGTATTTGTCTCGTTTTGTAACTCTGATTGATGCATCTGATTTAGTGTGTTCCTTTTTGTGTCTGTGTGTGTGTTTGTGTGTGTACATGACAACATGGACATGCATCAGTTTGTGTGTGCTTGTGTGCTTAATTGAGCAATTATGGCCCCTCCTAGAAAAAATTGATCTCATTAGGGACTAAATGGTGGATGGCAAACAGTGGGTCACACATGGGGTGTGTTTGTGTTTTAAGGGGAAAGGGATAACAGGAGGCGTGGGGTAGCAGGTGAAATAGAGGTGGGTGTGTGTCTGGATATTGGCGTTATTTGTACATGCAGGGGTAACAGATGGCAATGAAAATTGTGGGTGTGTATTTGTGGCCATGTGTGTTTGAACCACCCCATAAAAGGGGATAAAGGCACTAAGCCAGCAATACAGGCAATTTCTATTTCTTGGCCATATAACAGGTATTAAATATATACTGCGCCTGTATTTCACAGTAAAAAGGTACAGTGTACGTTTTTCCTTGGGCATTACATATATAGATTTGATGTACCTAGATGATCTGAATTAAAAGTGTCTGGAATACATATACATTTGTATAAAAATGTCAATAAATAGGAAAAGGAAATACTGTTATTAATTTTCATTTACCCTTTTTATATATCTGCATTTGCTTTATATGACTTACAGTTCAAAGTATTCTGATCAATATGTCTGCTAGAAAAGACATTTTGTAGCAGTTTTACAAAACCCTGCCCAAATGTTGGATACTCCAGTGTGTACATGTGCAATTTTTTTCTGTACATGTGTTTCCCATATGTGCCAGTCACAGACTAACAAAGCGATGTACTGTCTTCCCTCCAGTCGATTGGAGTGGACCGTGTCACAGTGGGGAGGATACCTGGAGAGTGCTGCCCAGCTGCGGTGCTGGATGGAGGCTGTAGAGCATGAGGTGCGTTCTCCTCTTACCCCCCAGCCTGGGCCCAGAGAAAAGGCCTCTCAGCTAGAAAGACTTAGAGCTCTATTGGCTGACCTGGAAGATCACCAGGTGGCATTGTCCAGTCTGGAAGAAAAAGCCAGAGAACTCTTTAAGAAGACTGGTGATGTCAGCTTCAACCATGGTGCCCGCACCCAGCTGCAAGCGCAGTTTGATGACCTCACAACCTTGGTGGAGGTACAACGTTACTTTCAGTATATCTAGTAAAAAAAACAAACTTGAAACTCCTGAGCTTATCTAAATATTTTAGTAATAATACGAACTACTTAGCAAGTGCATTTTTACTTTAGAGTCACTGACTGTTTGTTTTTTGTCTTTAGGAGAGGGTACGTCTAGCGCAGGCCGTGGTGTTGGAACACCAAGAATACCTGGAGGCTGTTAGGGAGCTCACTGATTGGCTGATGACTGCTGGAGAGGAGCTACAACATTGGTCTGATACATCAGGAGACTCGTCCTCCATCAAAAAGAAACTGTCAGAAGTGAGGGTAAGGCAGGGTGTCAACATGCAAAAAAAAAAATTCCTTTGCTGATGCAGACTGACACTCCTTTTGTTTTCTTTGTGTACACTTTTGTCATTTTTGTCTAAATCTGACATTTTGACAATACTCAAAAAAGAAATCCTGATCCATACATTGACAGATAATAGTGCACCACATCTGACAAATGACAAGCCCATTGTGCTGTAGAGTGGGCAAAGGTGTGCCGTTATTTTACTACTTTGACATTATCGTCAAAGCGAACTATTATTCTATTTGAAATTAAATGTGCCTCTCTATATTAACCTAGTTTGGACATTTTGAGACCACTTGTCCATTCAGAAACACAGGTTCTGCTGAATTTCATTAATGATTCTTGATTCATTCTACTTTGGACCATATTTATTTGCTTTTGTTTAATGTTGTAGTGATAATTGAATTTTTTTTAGCAGGCACTAATTATATTGCCAATTGAAATAGTCCACCACTGTCAGTGTGAATCATAGGCATGCCTCAAGGATGTGTTGTGTGTTTGTAAAACTAAAGCCCCTTTAAAGGTGTAAAATGTATCTGTTGCTAAGGTAACTGATTGCTAAATTATCTGAACCGATCTAATCTTAACGGGCTCCTGCTATGAAGGAGGGCAAACTATGTAGGGAATTGGAATTGGTTCTCAGTTTGTTCCCATATCACAGCCAAATATCTCCATCTCTCCTGGCAAATTTTACTGCCAATAAGTTGGTCTATTACTTTGTAAAAAAAAAAAAAAAAAAGGGTAAAAGAGAGCAGCAGTGGAATTACTGCCCTAAGCTTTTTCCCGTTCAAATATTCGGCAATTACAGAGGAGAAAATATGTGAGGAGATATTGATTTGCATTTAAATTTCACACATGGGTCCTAATTATCACATTATAAATGTGTGTTTGTAGAGCCATGTTGTGAAGCATTTCACTAGACTGGGAAATATAATTTGTTGTATACACAAGCCAGTTACACCATTTTCATCTTCCAATTTTCATATCCTTCTACTCATGCACACTAAAATGATCAGATGTGTTTTTTTTTAATCCCTCTATCAGCTCACTGCTATCGCATCACACTCAAGTGTTTGCTTTTCACACCCCCTGCCTTCAAAGTGCTACCTTTCCACACAGAATGAGACACGCAGGCAGAAGAGGGATGGAGATGGAGGATGAAATTAGCAATAATGAGAGAATACTAAATAGCAAATGAAAATACAGGACGTCAGAACTAATGGTGCAAAGACAGAATCAAAGACATAATAAATAGAAAGTGATGGAGCAGGAGAATAAATGTCTATGTGGGCAGCTTTAAATAGAACCAACTGCACATCAGTAGGTTGCAGTTTCTGTAGCCACAGTTACCGTAGCAACTTTGTCTCCTGTTAACCCTCTCTATTGCTTCAGGAGCGTGTCGAGTGTCGGCTACTGGAGGGCCGAGAGCGCCTCAGCCGGGTGCGTCGGAGTGCAGCGTCCACGGCCGAACACACCGCAGCAGGAGGCTGCGAAGCCATGGACCGGCAGTTGGGGGCGCTGTCCCAGGCTCTGGAGCAGTGGGAAGGGGCCGCCCTGAGGGCCAGGGACGGCCTGGAGGGGGCCCTAGCCGCTGCTGCAGCCTCAGAGGAGGAATATGACTGCCTGACTGCCCGGCTGGAGGTCGAGTTGAAAGAGCTGGATGGGCGATTGAGGGGGTGGAACCAGGAGTTGATTAAAGCTGAAGGGCGGAGCAATGGCGAGGAGGCAGTGGAGGGATGGCAGCTGGCTAAGGTATAGTAGCATGAGAATTAAAGAAATGGCAGCATAATGTCTATTTAAAAATGATTAAAAAAAATAAATAAAATAAAACCTCTATTCAGCTGGGATTTGGGTTGGCAAACAGTGATGTGTAGAGAGCTGACAGGGGCTACTGTGCAGCATTGTACCATGTTAATTTTAGAGAAGGTGATTAGCATTGTTTAATGGAAGTACCCACAGGCACACACGCGCACACCGCCTGCAGACATACATTCTCTGCATTCAGCTATGCCTTCTCTGTCAGTAATTATCCATTCTATTTGTAAATCCTAAAAACAGATTAGTTTGTAAATCAGCTTTACTGGGATGACGAAGGAGTGACAGCTACAAT
Organism: Pempheris klunzingeri; assembly: GCF_042242105.1. NCBI lineage: Eukaryota > Metazoa > Chordata > Actinopteri > Acropomatiformes > Pempheridae > Pempheris > Pempheris klunzingeri. The sequence goes on along the minus strand of NC_092029.1, from coordinate 12,700,610 downwards.
CCCATCAGTTTCCCTTGTTTTCTCCTCATTCTGTCCGACACTTCTCTCTCCTCTACCCCTCCCCCCTTTGTTTTTTTTGCCATTATTTTCCACTATCTCTCCCTCCCAAACATTCCCCCTTTCAATTCCTTTCCCTTTCCCCTCTCTGTAGTCTGACTTGTTTGAGCTGTAACAGTGATGTCTTTCTCGACTGCAGGGTTGTTTCTTAGATACTCTTGCTCCTCACCTCCCCTGCGGCTCTGTTTCTAACCTCCACAGGATGTTTACAGTGGGACAATTTCTCTGTATTGTCAAAGCCATGCCAGCATGCACACCCTCAAACTCCTCCCTTGGTTTCTTCGGCCATGCCTTTCTACAGTTTTCTTCAATTTGGGGCTGTCAAAGAACAGAGGAGGAGTCCTCCCCCTCCTCCGCTTCCCTCTCTCCTCCTCCAGCCTGTTTCCTGCATCCAGCCTTGTTTTCGTTACGCGCTCGTTTGTGTCCGTTTGAACCAATCCTGCATCTGTGAGGGCTGACAGCTGAATTCCACTGGGAGAGAGCGTGAGAGAGTGAGAGGGAGAAAAAATGTGTGAGAGGGAATGAGTGCAAGGAGTGGGAGGAGGGAGGGAGAAAGAGGAGAGAGGAGGGAAGAGAAAGTAGTTGAACGGTAGGAAGAGAGGAGGGAGAAGAGAGCAACGAGTCCAGGAGAACAGGGAGGGCGGCAGGGAGGGCTGTTTATTGGTCATACGTCAGGAAGAGAGCGAGCGGGAGAGTCAGAGTCAGAGATAGAGCTTGTACATATTTCATGGGACAGAATTTCATGACTGTGTGAGTGCAGAATGTGAGGCACACTGAGGAGAGCGGGAGAACGGTATCCACAGCTCCTTCCTGCTACGCACAGCGAAGAACAGAAATGCTATTGTACAAGGAGCACTGTGAGTATGTGTTGGAGTGTGTGTGTGTTTGTGTGAATGTGACGAGCGAAAAGGACCAAGTCAGGGTGTGAATAGGAATGCAAGTGCACTTATTGAAGGGTGTCATGCAGATCCGTTGGGTGCTTGTCTTTCCTTGACACAAACACACATACACATATACCCACACATACGCACTAAGCCAGCTGGTGTCTGTTTTGTGTTGTTTAGGACATACTGGAGGGCTTGCAGAGCGCCGAGCCGATGGCAGAGAAGTTGAAAGGCCAACTGAACGACCTGGTGCGATACTCCAGAGACCTGGGCTCACAGTCAGACCGAGTCACTGCGCTTATCAAACAGCACAACAGGTGAGAAGAGTCTTTCAGCTTAACAGTGTGTGGTGGAAAATATTCCTGTGTCTTTTAATTATGTGGATTTGAAATGAAACTGAGATTAATTTAAAAAAACGGAGGTTGTAATAAAAAAACTAAAAAAGCTAGTTAAGTAAGTTTTTATACACATATAAAAAATTAGCTTCATGCAATGCAAAACAGTGGTACATACCTACCTTGCATAATTACACAATTTCTTCGAATGTTGCATATTTTTGTTGTATCACAATATTGGACTTTGAATGATATCTTTGATAACGTTGTGATCAAGTTTTCAGCCATATTGCTGAGACATGTTATAATAGGGAAAATTTCTGCAACACTATGAACTATACAATCTCCCAATACACCCCTCACATGTCTGAGTGGGCAGGATAAGTGCTTGGTTTTACAAGCTTATTTGTGTTAGGTGTGTGTGTGTGTGTGTGTGTGTGTGTGTGTGTGTGTGTGTGGGTGTGTGGGTGGGTGGGTGGATGTATGTGAGGCCATCTCGCACACAGTCCTGACGTATGTGTCAGCCAGACGAAGGTGAAGGATGACAGAAAGCACCAGAACCACCAGTTGCTACACGACAATTACAATTACTTTACCTTCACCTCTCCTTGTTCACTGTGCTTGTTTTCGTTACTGTCCTTCTCTGGTTTAATTTTATACAAGGCTGAGTGGGATTCGAGGGAAATCGGTTACATTCGAATGCTTTTTTTCCATGCTGATACATTGCATGCTTCAGTCTATTTACAGAGCAACAATTGCCTGCTTTTGGGCTCACAAGTGAGCCTGTGTTCATTTAGCGCTTGTCAGTGAACACACCATGCAATGCCTTTTCAAAAGAACAGCAGTGCACACAAAAGCACATGCATGCACACAACCATACATATTCAAGACATGCATACACAAGTATGGACTTCTAGCACAAATTATCTACTGAATTTGCATGGATGTAATATTAACTCTGTCATTTTGAGATATTGCATGATAGTGTGTGAAACCACTGTAACTAACATTTCTTGGCAGACAACATGAGTGAGGTCAACTTGTTGGAGATGCTTTGGCGGGTAATTGGCTTTGGCTGCTGATTGGCAAAAACAGCACCCTTCCTCATTCACTTGGCTTTTTAGTCTGTAATAGACTTGGCCTGTGTGCTCTTTGCACCTGTCCTGCATTAAGCACTGCGGAAAGGAGAGCAAGGGGAGAGACAGAGTGAAAAAAGAGGTAGAGGAAAGCAGATAGCACATGCCAGATTTTGTCTGTCACAGCAGAAAAAAAGTGCTTCTTCCACACTCATGGTCTCCCCACTGTGTTACCCTTTCATGCCCTTATCGCATCATTAAAACTCAAGGGTGTTTGTGTATGCGTTGGTGGAAGGTTGTGTGTGATTTTTGCCTTGTTTATTCATGCCTCCCCTTGGACAGAACCTCTTTCTTAAACACCTGCACATGTTGTTTCCCCATTGTTCTCTCTATCCCTTCCTCCATTCTCCCCCCTTTAACCTTCACCCATTCCCCAAAATGTATGAAACTCAGTAGCTTTTTCCCTTTGTTGTCCTGCATCTTCCTTGTTTTTATCATATCTGGATGCACTTTATGCATGTTGCATGTTATTAACTGCAAATGTTGTTTGTATTTAATGTTCCTTTTTGTCTGAAGTATGAAGAAAGTAATTTTACTAGTTGTGTCATGTGATATCATGGAATTTATACATTATGTGTGACCAGCCTGTATCCTTAGATATTACATCAGTGCTGGGATAGTGTTTCATACACAGTAAGTAGTGAGGTGAAATGAATGAGTGTGGAGGTCAATGTGGTGGGTTGGCATCTAACGCTTTTGACTTTTATACAGGAGACAGGATTTTGTGTCCCATCACCGACCTGCAATTCATGCGTGCCAGTGTTACCTCAATTTTTCCGTAATGTTAACCTTAGTGTAGCTGCCATGTGCAGATATTGTAGATAGTGAGAATTTTAAAATCATTGGAATTAAACATAAACAAGTGTTGTCACACACTTATTTCCAGGTTTCACACAATCATCCATAGTGTGCCGAAAGGGCTGTACTCACTATTGCCCTTAAAATATGACTTCCAGTATTATGGCATATGATCTTTCTTCCTTCCTGTCTTTACCTTAGAAATCTTAGCTCTAACTTCAAGAGGGACTGTTTTATTCAACGTGTCTGTTGAAATCCTTTTATATACTAAAAATGTAATTTGCTATGCTTCAGATACTTGTTACGATCAGTCTGTATTGTTACTGTACTCCATGGTTCCAGCTATGAATGTTTAAGGATAATTAAACGACAGACAAAAGTCTCAGCATGTGATAAGTTCTTTGTGAAAAAATACAACTCACTAAGATGCCACAGTATACCTTTAGTATATCGTCACCCATCACTGTAACTCTCTCACATATTGTGTCACTGCCATATCCCCACATCTCACCCTTTTCCTTACAGCATCAATCTGTCATCCCTCGTTCTCTCCATCTTGTCACCCCTGTGAACTCTCGCCCCACTCATATGTTGCCTCTCAACCCCCTCCTACGCAGTACCCCTTACCACCATCCCCCACTCTCCCTCTTTGCCCCAATGCTCATTCCTTCCACTTCACCCACTTTGCCATTTCTCCACCTGCCCGTTTCTCACTCCTCCTCATCTCCCAGGCTTCTCTTTCTCTGCCTCCTCCTCCTCCTCCTCCATAATGTTGGGACAATATATACAGTATCTGAGCATCTGCACATGAATCCTCTTTGTTTTGATGAGCACATGGGCAGCAGACAGCAAACACTTCCTCTGGCTGGAACCTCTTTCTTTCTTTGTTCATTTCTCAAAGTGGATTTCAAGTGGATGTCTTTCTTGTCCCCCAGTCTCAGTCTCCGTGCATCCAGGGAGTGTCAAAACAAGGAGCGCTTGTTGGAGCAGAGGTTCCGTGCGGCCCTGAGAGACTTCCAGCAGTGGTTGGTCAACGCCAAAATCAGCACCGCCAAATGCTTTGATGTGCCACAGAGTGTTGCTGAGGCCTCCACGGCCCTGCAGAGGATCCAAGTAAGAGATATCTTTGTCTCAGCTCTTATTTACAGGACACCTGTTCTTGAAACACTGGAAATTGTGGAATTATGAAAAACGGTACAGTCCTTACTATGACACTGCACATTGCTTATATCTTGGAAATATCACGTTTGTTCTGTCTTTTGGCTTTCGCTGCTCTTACCCAGTTTTAATTCTGTTTATTGCTACTGGAAATATAAAGCGCATTACCTCCTGTGAACCAGAGAGTTTTCCCAAGACAGACCTACATGACACAGAACAGCAAATATACAGATTGAATAACATTTTGTTATATTATTCAGGGATAGAAAGTAGTAGACTTGATATTTATTTGATTGTCACTGAATATTACTTTAATCCCGCCTTTTGAGAAAGGTCTACATTTTTAATAACTTGCTTTGGTTGCAGGATAGATAATAATTCTCATTCATACAGTCATGTCTGAGGACTGCCACCCAGAGTCTCCATATACAGTAGTCACACACTGTTGGCCATTAACTAGCTCCAGTGAAGCGGTAATGATTTCAGAGCAAGTAGCTGTTGATAGTGGAGTTAAGGGAGTGTTATTTATTCACTTACTTAAATCATTCTGCCTGTTGAGGGAATGAAATCAGCAATTTTGTCATAAAAGTGTTTTTGTGTTCCTCCATGTTTGGGCTGCCACAGCTGCTTGAGAGGCTTTAAATCCTCATAGGTTTGGATCCACTCTAAATCCACACTTGCATTTCTTTGCATGGATTTGGCTGGCTAAGCAAAGATTGCTGAAAGTGAAATGATGTAATAGTTGAAGAATCAATCCTCTTTGAATGGGAAATTGCTCAAGGGGATGTCTGTATTGACATACCCACTGTTGAGTGTCTTCTGGTGGGCTTGTGGGAGTGGTGGGACCTGCCATAGGCTGGATAAGCTGAAAGTGGGCACATAGCCAAGAGGGATGAGAGAAAGCTCCACAGCAGGGTCTCTGTGCCATTCTCTTTAAAATATCTGAGTCTCTGTTTCTCAAAAGCTTCTGTGTCTTTCTCTGAGAAGAAGGTGTAACAGTATGGCAACCTCTGTAGAGCACCACAGGGCTCTGGCTAAGAGTCGAGTGCTAGTCACTCAAGGTAGACATCCCCACATCCTTTCACCAGACAGTTAATTACTTCTTAGACAAACATCCACCCCTACATTACCACCAAGGAATTAGTATTATTGTTTTGAGCTGATCTGCAAGAGTGATTCTACACTAGCTGGGAGCTTGATTTGACTGAACACTTAAGGATTTTATTCATTACAGGATACATGTGGAACTCAAGTTAATTAATCAAAGGTGTCAGTTCAGAGTATGAAAAGAACAATGGGTTATTGGAGGAGATCTATATCCGAAAGGATGTCAAATAGGGGAAGTGCTGTGCAGGAGTTTTTGTGTGGGCTCATTCAGAAGTTTCTAGTATAGCTTTGAGGATGAGAGGGAATATCATAGAGTATGTATAAGTGAAGGAGAGACTAATACAGAGGCGGTCATGTTTTATTTATTATTGACTTGGTGAGGAATGTGGAACAATGTTTCCACATGGCTAACCTCCAGGAGGGCCAGCATGGGAGGGGCGGGGGCATCCATTGTGTCACGCTTAATTGGTGGTATACAGTTACATTGGCAGGGGGAGAATGGTAGCAAGTGTGAAAAAGACAGTGAATGAACAGAGAAGAGAGCGGGAAAATGAAGAGACACAGATATGAAGTGAGAGAGAAAAACACAGACTTTCTATGCTCATGTGTGGCTGTACTGTACTAAATGTGTGTGTGTGTGTGTGAGGCTGAAGCTGTAGTGTGTGTAAGTGATGTGCTGACTGCACAGATGGTGGAGTGGTCCCTGCTGCGCTACTGTCATCAGCTCGGCTCTGAGGGAGGGGTGAGTGTGTGTGTGTGTGTGTGTGTACATTTTCTGTGGGTGAGTATGGAGGAGCTGTGTAAAAACCAACACATTTCAGGCTCACTGACTTTCCTTATCTGTGACTGTCTCCCTGGGTCAGGCACCTTCTTCTGCCCACGCATATGGAATTAGTAATGGCTCGGTATAATTACTGCTTTTGACAGTGAGATTCTGGGACACTGAAAAAAAATCTGCCGGCCATGTAGAGAATGGCCGTATTGATTTCAGTCACACATCAGCCATTACATCACGAGTGGAAGACAAAAAGAAGTTGTCATTCAGTCCATTTCTTTTTTGTCCTCGTGTAACTTTCACACCCTCTTCCCTTTGTGTGTGTCTCTGTGTTAGGTAGTCACAGTTTCTTTGTCTTTGTCTTTGTATCCCCACAGGAGTTCTTGAGTGACAGGGAGCATGGCCAGGCCAGGCTGAGTACAGTAGGAGCCAGTGGGGAGCTGCTGATGGCTGTGGTGTCCAAAGACAGGGTGGAGGGAATCAAGGCCAAGGTGGCAAACGCCAGAGAAGACTGGAAGAGCCTGATGAATAACCTGCAGATGAGGGAGGATGTACTCAAGGTTGGCTAACATTTGCTTTTGTTTGGATGCTGCTTTCTTGGCAAAGGGCTCCTCTGAATAACAAAATCTGGCTGTCAGAGGGACTATATGATTACATAAAGGTTAACTGTGTGATCTGGATATTTAAATGCATTTGTGTACAGTGTGTCCATGTTTGTGTCCGTTCCTCTGTTTTCCACTGCTTTATTAGCACTGTTGATATAAAATGTTTTATAGCAAAAGGACTGATTAGATTTAATATGATTTATTTAGAGTACAAAGTACTTCAGGGGGTGTGCACATAGAATTATTGACATGGATTTGATATGCATCTTAGCTGTGAGCGCCAGAGTATAATGAATAAATAATATAATAATGCATGTAACAAACTGAGTTGCATCAGTTTATAAAGATTCAGTTAATATGAGGACCTCTCTTGTTGTATTTTACAAGTTAAGTGTCACATTTCCAGAGCCTGCAGTCTCAGATGACGGAGTTTGAGGCCAGTGCTGAGCCTCTGCAGGACTGGCTGAACAGCACAGAGGTCAGAGTGCAGGAGGGCAGTGCTCGGCTACACGACCTCCCAGCCAAGAAACAAGAGCTCAGCAAATTACAGGTATTGTGGAGCCGAAAGTCATGCTCCTTACACAGTTACACCTGACTCTACTCTGCCTGGGGTTCTTACACCAGCGGATTTCAGACTCTTCACAGTATTCCTCAACTGAACATCACAGCTCTCTTAGAATTATGTTACTCCTATAATTACTGTGGTTATTCATGGATCTGTCTCCTAGTTTTTACAGTGTGTTATAGCCACTCCTTAATTAATGCGTTTTGCAATACATCAGCATTGTAATCCACACTGTAGATCTCTTCTCTGTTAAACTGCAGTCATATTGAGAGTGCCTTTTACGGCTCTCTTCTCAGCTTCTATCACTGATGTTCTCTCATTTACTCTCTTCACTCAAGTAAACCCTGTCATTACACCATAAATTAAATATTAAGTAGATTTTCCAAGAATACTAAATAGTTGTAGCGCTCCATCAGATACTGTGTGCTTCCCTAAAGTACAATCTCAAATCAGCTGGGAAAAGAGAAGGACCTAATTACATTTGTCAAGCACCACTGGATCAAAATAGAGCAGCGTCTTGACACAATAGTCAGAGGAAAAGTCCAGAAATCTAATTAATTCTCCCTCTGTCACAGCTGAAGCGTTGCGTGGCTAAAAGGCCCTTTTCAGGATGCGATAACAGCCTCTGCCATGTCTGGCAGAGACAAAAAAGGAAGAGAGGCACGGAGCGTTAAAAAGATAAAACTGACAAAAGAGAAAAAAAAAAAATCAAGCCCATCTCAAAGCTCTGTTCTTATCGTTGTTGCTATTTTTGTATTTACTCTGTCGCCCACTGTAGCACTTCCACTCTTTGCCTTTTGTCTGGCCCTGCAAGCAATTACATTTCTTCCCCCAGCACCTCAAGTACAATACAATACATGCAGGCTTTAGTGTCTGAACCTGTGCTGGCAAAATCCTCTTTACCTTTTCACATATATACAGCCCCCACCTTTGCAGTATTTTATCAGGCTTGTCTCCTCTCCCTGTTCTGTGCTGTGGTGTCTAACTGAATAACCGTATTAAAAAACGAACATCAAGAGAAATACTGCTGATGCTGTTTTTTATCATGTCTTTTCCCCTGTCTTTATCCATGTATTATGTCTGTTCTTGTGACATGTTAACCCAACCTTGTATCCCTCCTCTGTGCCTCTCACACCTCCCTTATCTGTCTTCACTTCCATATTTTTGTTTTTTCATTTGCCCCTTGACTCAAAATATTATGGCGCTTACACAAAACCTCTCCACATCCATTTCTTCTGTCACTTTTAACCTTGCCCTCCCAACTGTGCTTGCCCACATCATCTTGCTCCCTCTATTTTATTTCTCCATTTCCATTTCCATACTTACTGGCCCAGTGTGTACTGGAGGAGATGGCCAGTCGGGAGGCAGAGCTGGGCAGGCTTAGGGAAAGAGCTCATCGCCTCTGGGAGGGACAAGCAGCCGGCAAGGGCTTCGTCCACCGTGTATCCCAGCTATCAGCACAGTACCTAGCCCTCAGCAACTTAATAAAGGTAATACTGCTCCCGCCCTTTTATCCTGTCCCACCCTTTCTTGCCCCCTTACCGTTTCTGTGCCACTGCCTGAGAAATGCTGCAGCATGCTGAAATGTCTCTTGCTTGATTCATGTACTGTTTGAGCTCAAATCTATGGAGTCTTCCTTCCAGCCATGTCGTTTACTGTTGTTCTGGTATTTGCTGTGTCATGCACTATTCCCCAGCTGTACACCATCGTCTTTGTTGCTGTAATCAGCTTACCTTGAGCAGAAATATTGCACCCCCAGACAACCTCAATATCTATAGTACGATACCTGAACACAATAATCAATCTTTCACCTCCAAAAGGTCTTTGCAGTTGCAGCTTCATCAACATAAAAAAGGCCAAGGCTGTGGAGCTTACCTTTTATCCACTAAAGCACTTCTAAAATGCCATAGCTGAAAGGTGTCTGTGTTTGAGATTCTGACCTTTTTGAAACTCTCATTAGATTGGTCACACTGTTATAATTAATTTAATACAGCGTAGAGCCAAGCATTACACTGACCGCAAAGTGTAATTCTCTTACCTCAGGACGATGAGATTGCCCCAACAATGATGAATGAGATTTATTTTCTTGCCGACTAGCTAGTGGAGTGCTATTTTTAGGTCTTCTTCCCTGCCAGACATGGAAACAAGAGTGGAATCATTTAAAATTGCCACTTGTAGATCGTTATTGTAGCTCTGCCTGTCTCCATTCTTCAGTTACACAGATGTTAAAGATGTACAAGAGATGACTGCACATGAAATACATTGTGTTTGTGCTGCAATATGTGGGTGGGAAAGTCTCTGGAGATATCTGTGAGGAAAAACAAGACTGTAATTTCAAATACAAACAGAAATATATGAAGACACTTTTGATGTGCACCGGAAATAATTGTTTTTAATTTTCTACTCAGTACTATCCTATTTCTCAAAACTGAGGTGTGTGTTTACAATTCTGTGCTGATCTCCAAAGGACAAAGCCTCCAGGATTGAACGCATTGTAGGGGAACACCGCCTCTTCTCTCAGGGCCTTAAAGAGCTCCAGGACTGGGTGTGTGAAGCTCAGAGGGTCCTCAACACCTGCATCTCCACCACCACTGACAAGAGCGTGTTAGAGGATCGGATGCTACAGTTGGAAGTAAGGAGGGACAGGAAAGGAGTGGGATGCCATAAAGCAATACACAATTTTCAGATATTGGGCTATCGGTTTCCCCAGCAATACATTTCCTCAACACGTGTGTCATGCTGACATCATTTCTGTTCTAATTTCTGTTTGTTCACCTTCGTCTGTAGGCCTTACTGGCTGCTCGTCAGGAAAGGGAGATCCAGCTAAAGATGCTTTTGACGCGGGGAGAAGCAGTCCAGAGGAACACTTCAGCCGAGGGGGTCCCAGTGATTCGCAAACAGATCCAGGACCTCAAAGACTCATGGGACTACTTGCTCTCTGCCTCTATTCAGTGTAAAAGGTTGTGATCATGAACCAATCAATCTGTCAGTTAGTTGATAAATTGGACTGGGAACTGTCCAGTTTCACTTGATGGATTTCAGTTGGTTTAAAGGTTATGGGGATAATTAGATTTAAATGCATGTGTATGTTGCATATGTGTGCTTTTGTGTTATAGTTGCTCCTTGTGTGTTAACATTGTTATGTTTATGTAACAGTCAGCTGGAGGGTGCTTTGTCACAATGGACCAGCTATCAGGAGGACGTGGGTCAGTTTGTGCTGTGGATGGACCGGGTCGAAGAGACACTTAGCTGCTCAGACAGACAGTACTCTGAGATGAGAGACAAGACCGCTAACCTGGGAAAGACCAAGGTATCATATCGCGCTAATTATGGCCTTAAAAAGCCAGATTATATCTGGTAAATGTTTTGAATATTAACTTTTTTATGGAATACCTTACTTTAGACTTATGCACTTCCACTCATTTATACCCCAGAGCCTCATAGTGGACATCGGTGTTCTACACTGAGTGTGTGCATGTGTTCTTATCTCATTCCAGCTTCTATATGAAGAAGTACTGAGTCACAGCAGCCCTCTGGAGACCATTGCCACAAAGGGGTCCAATATGGCTGAACACTACACTACCCAGCAGGAGGTGCAGCAGCTTCAGTGCAGATACAGCACCCTCAAAGAAAAGGCTAAGGTACTTATAGTATAAACAACATATGGATATTTTTTTTCCTCTGCAGGCATGTGAATAATAAATGATTGTTTTGACAATATTTCTCAGAACACCTGCTTCATATTGTTTCATAAATCTCAATTATAATTCCACAAATTATCGCAGAGCATGGACTCAGTGTTGAACATTTTAGTTACTTCTCTAATAATCATTTAAAATTCAATGCACATATTTCTTTTGTTTATAAGCTTCAGAGAGCATAACCAACATTTTTGCTGCTCACATCTTATATTGGCACATTCTCTTCATTTTCAAACAATTGGAGTTAGGCAGTTGTATTTTGTCAAAACACCATGTCATCTTGCTTTTGAAATGCAATTGTCCATAAAGCTATGTCCATACTAAATCGTCAAAATGACCAAAAGACCTTATTGATAACATAACTCCTTTTTTCTGTCCTGTAATGTCTCAAACCTGTTGTTTTACAGAATGCAGTCAGTAAGGCTAAAGGGCTGGTGCTGGTCCATCAGGAATATCAGAGGGGGCTACATGTGTTTGAGGACTGGCTGGAGCAAGAACAGGCCACTCTGGCCTCATTGTCCCACCCAGAGGGAAATGTGGATACATTAGAGAAAACACTGCAACAGCTGCAGGTATTAAAACAGTGGAGAGTTGTGCACATTGTGATTGTCATGATTATTTCCTGGTATTAATATGTACTCTAGGCTAAACCAGAATCCAGGCCTTGGACACCCTGGGCTTTGAAATCTTCAATGACACTGCTTCTTTGCTCTCATCCTTTTAATTCCCTTGTAGCTCCTGCAAGAACACTGCTCAAATGGCCAGTCTTTGCTCTCCTCTGTGCTGACTAGCAGAGAGAGAGTAATCCCCTGGGGTATACCTCAGATCGAGGACCGAGCTCTTGACACTGCTCAGCGAGAGTGGGGGGCCTACCAGGGCCGTCTGGAGGAGACACAGACCCAGCTGAGCTCCACACTGACCAGGCTGAAGCAAATGGGCCAAAGGTTCCTGAGCCTGGCCCAGTGGCTTGAGGGGATGGAGAGGGTGGCAATCATCAGACGTCATCGGAGGTCAGACAGAGCCACCAAGGAGACTCAGCTGAAGAAGCTCCAGGTCAGGGCTCTTATTATTTTGTACAAATGTCAGTGATTTAAACGTCAATATAGTGGACAATAAGAAGGATAATGGGCAGCCCAGCTTTTCTCAATACTTGTTTTAGGTCCTAATGAATCTTTTGAAATAACTTTAAATAAATCCCACCAGAAATCCTTGTGCTGTCTATCCTTGTGATTTCTCCTTTGACTGTCACATCAAGTCAGTTCCCGGAAACAGTGCACCAATTTACTCACGCAAAACACATTCAAAACAATATCCAAGCCAAAAATAAGATTTTTCCTTTCAAAGTGAAAGTTATGAGGCATCACACATACGCACATACACAGACCCTTTGGCTTCATATCTTGTTTGAGAAGTGATATGCTATTTTCTTGTTTTCTAATTATTACAGAATTTACAATTAAATTATTAATGTTTTTGACCATATTTAACTACAATGATGCTAATTATACATTTCTCTGTGTCCCATCTGAATAGGGTTGTCTTGAAGCTGTGCTTGCACGGCAGGGGGAGGTCGATGGCCTCTCCTCTCTGGCCCAGCAGGTTCTGGAGGAAACCTACATCAGTAGTCGTGTCAGCGTCACTGCCACCCAGCTCACTGCCCGCTACCATTCCCTGCTGCTCAATATACAGGTTAGGTACTCTTTACAGTCTGCTGTTCAATGATACATTTACCATATCTCAACTATTTTGTCAGCAAAGCCTTTCTTATTTAGAGAAAATAGATATCATGTTTTTTTTATGAATCTCTTCATATGTGTGTTGGTTTAGAGAAGACATGTCAAACTCAAGGCCCGCGGGCCACATCCGGCCCGCAATACAGTTATATACGGCCCGCAAGATAATTTCATGTGACTATTAACAATGGACTGTCGGTAAATAGCACTCCCACCTCTCATACTACAAATCCCACAGTGCATTGAACAGCTGCCGCGCTAGTCAGGACCCGTACAGCAGGTATAATGACACCCCGATCAGCGGATCAATGCATCGATCAGCGCCTTTATAGCGACACTTCAGCTAGCCCCCAAAATAAATGGCTAAAGGAAAAATGGACTTTGAACACAGGGGCTTTCACAACAGAGTTTTACCTTTTTGTCGATATCGGAGGTAAACCCATGTGTTTGTGGAGCTAATGTGGCCGTAATTAAAGAATATAAATATAAGACGGCACTATGAGACAAAACATCAGGATAGTACAAAAAAGAAAAAAATTTAAAATTTAAAATTTTATTTATTTTATTGAGGAAAAGTTGTTGAAGCTTGGCTGTTTAAATTCATATTTCTGAATAAAATATATATTATTATATTATATACTATAATAAAATAAAATAGTCACTTCATCTTCAATAAATGTTGAGCCCGTTTGGCTCGCGACTTAGACTGTATTTTAAATTTTGGCCCCTTCTTTGATTGAGTTTGACACCCCTGGTTTAGAGGAAGATCCAAATTTGTATGTAGATAAACTTCTTGAATGTTCATGTGTGAGGAAGATCTACTTTATCTGTTAAAGCACTTGACAATAGAGAGGTACAGACCAAAAAGTAAATTGCCTTACAGCAAGTTAAAATGGCATTCTGCAAGAAACTGGGTGACATTTTCAGTGCATACTATCTACTGGTGTCAACAACTGTTCCTGATGTTTCTGTTGCTATTGTTGTTCCTGATTCCTGGATGCTGCATTTTCAGAGATCATTTGACTATGACACGATTTAGCCAGACATGACCACAGACATCTTTTTCGTTAGACGTTTGAGTTTCTGTAGATAACAGTCTTCTCATTGTCTGTTCAGCCACCTCTTCTGATGTAACAGCCTAGTTCTTCTTTTACTGTTTAGAAATGAAATTGAAGTTATGCTGATGGAAAGTACTTACCAATGTAAATGTAATTATGTGATTTCTTGAACACAGCTTGTAGAAATCCCTTTTCTGTATTTCGTCAGGGGAAAATTCAGGAAACATGATATACTCTTATAGTATCTATGCTGAACAATGCTATTTTCTATTATACCTTTATTAATGGATAAAAAGCTAGAAAATATCTTCCTGTCAAATTGAGTTAATCAAAAACGTAAGGCCTTAATGGGCTGGATGTCGGTTAAACCCCTTTTGTGTCTCAATGATACATAAAGAAAATGTGAAATGGTGTGCATCGACATTGGGCTCCATGCCCACAGTGGGCTTCTCACACATGATTATGCTCTCTCACCATGGAATTTGCTCCAGTGAGAATTTGGACTTAGTCTCTGCAACACCTCATTGAAGTAGCTTTAAGAGTTATGCCTCTGAGCCCAGCCCGTGTTGCTCTGTATACTCACAGCCAGCCTCTCTATTTGTCTGCTCCTCTGGGGGGGACTAAAGGAAAATCAATGGGGCTCCTCTGGTCTGGGGCTAAGGCTGTAATTAAACGCTACAGAAGGCAATCTCACACCCAGCACCAGGAGTAGAAAAGCTCTGCCTGCACTACATTGATTTTACACCTTCAGTAACACATCTGAGTTAGTGTGTGTGCATAGCCCCCTCTCCTCCTTGCTTAATTTCTTTGTCTCTGTTATACCCACACCCCTTCCCTCCCCTCTCAAAATTGACTCAAGCATGCATATACTCGCAGTCATGCCAATGCATATGTATGCAGAAAATATCCCTCTCATATCATGGATGCCTGTAATTATACTGTGTGAAGTGGGGGACATATGGGCTTGAGGTGGGAAGCTGTTACCTCTGTCTAGTCAGAAAAGGTGTGCACTCAGCACTATCAGCTAATTGGAGCTTCTCACCACAGGATTTGCAAGCTGAGTGAATAATGTGTCAAGCCTACAAGAAACCCTCTCCATCCTCATGGTGTTATTGACTCAAAATCGCAGTCAAGTGGATAACGCGTCAAAAACATAAAACCTCTCCACCTTGTA
This sequence comes from Pempheris klunzingeri, assembly GCF_042242105.1. Taxonomy (NCBI): domain Eukaryota; kingdom Metazoa; phylum Chordata; class Actinopteri; order Acropomatiformes; family Pempheridae; genus Pempheris; species Pempheris klunzingeri. The sequence goes on along the minus strand of NC_092029.1, from coordinate 12,685,524 downwards.
GTGAAGCTATTGACATTCTGCAGATGAATGAAGAGCGGGGAAACGGATATTTTCTATTTTGATGGTTGATCAGAGAGTTTTTAGTCCTTGGTGGCCAAGGTAACACTGCTGAGGTACATCTCACAGCTTAAAAGAAAGAGAAACAGACCATGTTTCCTGAATTTTCCCCAGACCAAATACAGTCTAAGTCTTAGCAGCAGTTATTGAAGTGAGGTTATTCACCTTTATGCTCATTCTAATAGATATATCAGATATATTGGCGATATCGAGTCATGTGGTCTACTGCCAATATGATCACGTATCCAAAACTTCCCCAAATATATGTAAGTCAGTAAAAGTGAGTTTTAGTGTCAGATTATGTGCTTAAAGATTTTTAGGGTTTTGGAAAAAAATAATAATATTTCAGCAATTTCTGTCAGCAATGTACAGTTATATAAAATGTTTGTATTGGTATTATTCTGAAAAAAATACTGTATTTGTTAAACTTTCCTCCTATCCTCTCATCCATTGATTTTTCAGGACACCATCAAGCAGCTACAGGAGGAGCTGAAGAGCATCAAAGAGGCTGAGAATCTTTGCATGTCCTTCACTGACTGGCTCAGCTCCACTGAGAAATGCTTCACAGCATTAACAGATAGTTCTGAAGCTCTGGACCGGGCCGCCATGGAGAAGAAGATGAAAAAGCTAGAGGTATTTATCTAGTTACTTTAATCTGTATTGTGTGGTTAGATGTTTTAAATTTCACACTCACGCATCTGAGCCTCAGTTTTTCAGTGAGACATTTGGATTCAAGCTGTAGTGCAGTGCTTGATACACCTCCCTGAACAGGTTGCAATAAATCAGCACAGACGTAGGGTATTACCATGGCAAATTGATGAGTTAGCAAGACTTCAGTTTGCGGTGGAGAATTTTAGCACAAAGTCATATGCGTCCAATATTGAAGCCAGCAAAAATGTCCTTGTGCAATCTTGTTTTCTGCCAAGCAACATATGGTAACTGGTAGTAACATCAAGTATACAGATTTCTTTGTCAGCCACACTATGCTTGGCCAGTGAAATATGCATGAATACCTAAAGCTTGCAAAAATGTACCTATACCATTTGGAAAGTGCTCTAGACTAAAAGAAAATTACTGTAGTAATGTAATTGTAGGCGTTTCTCTGTGTGCTGTTTTTGTCAAGTGGGCACTGGTAGCCCTGTAGCCCTGCTCAAACATGCACAGACTGCAATGAAAAAAAAAATCACCACGTTTGCTTGGCGCAGTTCATATCGAGAGCGTAGAGGATTGGATGAGTGTCTGTATCGATCAGCTCTTTATGAAGACAAAGCGGGTGCTGCTTTAGAGGAAGCGTGGTAGCGGGGAGAGACCTCCCACTGTGAAGCAGAGGATGAAGAAGCGCCGGTGTCAGGAGCCTGCTGGCACAGACACTGTAATTGATGCAGTGCCCTTACCGCTTCACATCACACACACACACACACACACTTCTCTCCTCTAACACTCCGTTCATATCACAAAACCCTTCCAAAGTACTTACTAACAAGCTGCAGCAAACTCTCAAACCCACGAATCCTCTGTGATTTCACACAGTTTTCCCTCTGCCTTTCTTCATGTATCACTACATCTCATTTCTCTTTTGTCTTTGTCTTTTGTCTTTCTCTTCACACACATCCAGAAACACTTTTGCAGACACACACATAGACATTTACAATACATCATCTGGTGTGGGCTTTGCAGTAATCCCTGTCTGGGATCGATGCTCTGTCTCTGCATAGGGACTGAAGACATGCTGTCACCACATGTGTCCTTCCAGCATTGCAGATAACACACAAGTGCTCCATCACTTACTCATTCTCCTGTAGTGAGAGCTACAGGGCTTTTCAGTGAGCTGCAATAATTATGCATTGACACAAGACCAGTAGTCAATAGCTGTGTCAAGGGCCATTAGTTTCAGGATTCAGACCCTATTTAACACTGAGTTGTAACTGTAAAAGTATGAGTCATACATTTGTTTTGGCCCCTGTTAGCTAGAAATGTGTTATAATTTTATTACAAGGTCTAAAAATGAAAATATTGTGATAATGTACTCTTGTATGATATACACATTATTTTTCAGAAGACAGCTTTTGTCCCATTGGTGGCAGTTTTGGTAGATTTGTGTGATTTGTCCAGTAGATATCACACACAATAGTTTCTCCCCTAGAGTGCACCATAAAAACCTCCTCCGCTCACTGGCTCCTACAAAAATTGTATACAGAGCAAAATGCAAAAAAATGCAAAAAGAAAAGGGGTTCTCATTCTCCTAATTAAACCCCCATCGCAGTCCCCTTCCAGATTTTTAATTTCACTGGCGTTTCTTAATGTTCAAGGTCGCACAGTCTTGTGTACAATCAGGGTTCTCTCCAAAGGTAAATAGGTCCATGTTTAAATTTTAGAAATAATACATGTTTTTGGCACTTCAAATGGTACTGAAACAACAAATATGTGCAACATTATAAGATTGTAAAGTACATTCTAAGTAGAGAGACAATGACAGCAGAGCTACCCACTGCCTGCAGGATCACCTTAGTAATGTCCTACCTCTGTTAGTAGATAATATATGTGAACATGGTTGTCAGCTCCACAGCTGATGTATTGGAGTAGATAATGGAGCCTGAGAAGTGATGCAGAATACAAAACAGAGTTGCTAGTGCTCATCATTTACAGCGGATGCACAAGACACTTGACATGGATAATTGGAGCCGACATGGTACAAGACAGTATACAGTATAAAGGGCACACTGTGTTCAGGACCTCATATATAATGTTTGCAGGACTGTAATATCTACTGCTGTGTAATAGTACTAGCATTACTCAATGATATGAGACTAAGATGGTTTCCAGCCTACCATCCGTGGCTGATTAGTAAGACTAAACTGTGAACGTTATATTAAGACAAGACCACTGAATCTATATTTGTTCCTTGGTCTAGATGCTAAATTAAACTGTGAATGTTTTTTCATGTGAAATTGCAGACCATTCCAAGGTTTGAATGGTTGCTCAAATTGTCTAAAATGCATGTTATTGGAATCAGTAACAACCACTAGTTACAACAAAGTTTAATTCAACATATGGACAACCACTAGAATTGCTAAGGATACTCAATGTCAGTTGTGAGATGAGGGCAGATGTTTCAATATGAAGTGGAGATAATGAATCACATGGAACTAAACTACTGCAAATGGCAATTACACAGACCCACTTGTTAACCACATACAATTGTATGAAATTGAGATATACTGAGTGTCCTCTATTAAGGTGATAAGGCAGGAACATCATCATTATTATTGGAAAGATGAACATGCCTAGAGCTTCATATTAAGGAGCAAACATAGACGTGTGCATACAGACACAGGTCTTGTTATATTATCTTATCAACAGCAGTAGCTGGAGGTCTGGGGTTGGTGCAGAGTGAAGCCACTCTACCCAAGCAATAATAGACTGATGATGAAAGCTAGATGGCGTCCCATCGAGTGGAGGTCTGTGTGTGTTTGTGGTTGCCCTGGAAACCCCTGCAGCTACGGCTGCCTGTTAAGGGTCCTTATAATTGGGTCCTCCTTTCATATTATTCACTGTGGGTTCTCCACGCCATGACCTCCAAGTCTTCTCCACATCTCACAATGCAGGTGTCAGCCTACCTGATGGGTTCAAAGCCTTTCAAACACACTGTCAGGCTGGTGAGGGTGACTGGGGCAGCACTGAAGGTGAAGGACAAAGAAATCAGCAATGTTGTGTTTGAATGATAACCTCAAAGTCATGGAAACTATGATAGCAGGATTCCTCATCCTAGAGCACATATGCTACAATTTTGGTACAAAACAGAGAAGCAGTCTTTTACTCTTTTTTTCTCAGCGGTATGTAAAATGCACCCATGCTGAGTTGTATCTCTGCTTTCTCTTTCACCCAGACTCTCCAGTCTGAACTCCAACATGGTCACACCTTCCTGAAATCACTGAGGGAGCGAGCAGAGCAGGCAGCAGGCTTCCTGAACGAGGCTGGAGCCGAGAGTTTAGGAGGAGAGGTAGAAGCTCGTCTTGCCCAGTTGGAGGAGCTCGCTGGTGGGCTGAGGCAGGAGCACAGCTTTTTACAGCGGGCGTTACTTCTGGCTAAAGAGTTCCAGGACCGGTACAAAGCTCAGGCCCAGTGGCTGGTAGAGACCAGGGCTTTGCTCACCACCCCAGTGGAGCCCAAGGCTGAACTGTACCAACGGAGAGCACTGCTGGCTAAGTATAAGGTATATCAGCAACTTTGTAATTTCTTAAACTTTTCTATCAAGCTTCACTGTGTTTCAATTGAAATCATGAGTATAAAGACCTACAAAGTATTGCATTAATGCTGTGCTCAGTCATTTTGCACTGTGGTGGGTCTAAATGGCAGGAAGACTTTACTGAATATCATTACCTTTATGGACCATATGAGTGTCCTTGCTTGTCTGGGCCCATTAGCTAAAAATTTGAATATATTTCACACAACTGCTGATAACATTGTTTTTTTTCATATTGATAAAAGTGTATGGTGTGCTTTGGAAAATTGTTCATAGTGTAGTAAAACTCATTGGCTGTAAATTGTCATAACTTACTCACCTGTACTAAAGATGGTCTTCACTCTATACAAGTATACTACAGATTGACATCTGTCTGTGTCCACAGGCTCTTCTGCAGATGGTTCAGTCCCATGATGGATCCATCAGGTCAGTGGTGGAAAAAGGAGATGCTCTGCTGGCCTCTGTCCACTACCCGTCCATCAGAGACAAAATGAACAGACTGACAAAGGACTACACTGAGCTCTGTAATACTGCCATGGTGAGAACATGTGCTAAGACTGATGCAACAGACGGAGCAGATGAATTGTTGCAAAGGACATGGTGGTCGTAATGGTTTGTTGCATAGACTTTTTCTAATGAAAATAATTTGTGTGCTCACATTTTTGTGAATGTGGTCCAGGCCCATGTGGAGAATCTGGAGGGCCAGGTGAAGGAACAGGAAGCTTACCATAATGAGCTCCAGGAAGTGGAGCGCTGGCTGCTCCAGATGTCCAGCAGGATGGTGACTCCTGATCCCACTGTGGCTGGCAGCCTGGAGGCAGCCACTCAGCAGCTGGCAAGGCATAAGGTGACCAATCACATAACTTGTTTTTTGTTGTTGTTTGCTAAGTTTGTAGCATGTTATTTAGCTTGAGCAATTAGCCAATTACTCTCAATTAGAGAGCAAAAATACTCACTTACACCTACTTTGAATCTGACAGCTCAACAAATACTAAGTAGCTGAGGAAATATTTGGAATTTTCTTGAGGATCAAAGTGATTTGGTGTCATTATAGAGAATTCATCCAATAAAGCTTTGTTTAGGAGGCATGTATGTTTGTGTAACTGCATGTTGTTGCAAAACCGGCGAAGATTTAACTGAAGCTGTTCTATCCTATGGTTACTGTTTTGCTCTTTCTTTAACCATGGGACACTTAAATCATACAGTATGGTTGTAAATCATTAATCATTAGTATCAGTTCTGCTGCCGACTGAAATAATGTTACTCCATAAAGTACTTCCTGTTAATATAGTAGTGGTAGTAGTAGTAGTTTAGTAGATTTAGTAATTCATTATTTCAATCAAAAGTGTGACACAATACATTTGTGGAAAAGGTATGTAAGTAACATTTTAATCCAAAATGATGGATTATGTCTGTTATTACGTGTGTATGCACTTGTTAATATTTATTGCAGACAAAGTCTAATTTCACTTGATTCTTGTCCAAGATGCTCCATTTAATTTCTCCTGCTTTGATTGACATAAAATTCATTTGGAGAAAATGATGATATATTAATTAATGAATAATGGTCCAAAACAGTCAAAATCTAGAAAACCATCGAGGCTGAGTTCTAATTTACAAAGCTACCGTCCTCTGCTACTTCTCTTCTTCTTTAAGTCTTCCTTTAATTTCATTCATCCAGGCTTGTCTAATACCAGTTGTTCCCCACAGGCCATCATGGAGGAAATTGCGGGCTTTGAGCATCGCTTGGCAGGCCTGAAGGAGCGAGGAGCCCACCTGGTACAAGGCTGCAGTGACCGTGTGCAGAGCAGGTTGAGACAGCAGATCCAGGCTCACCAGCAAGGCACCAGAGACAGCTACTCTGCCATCTGTAGCACTGCGCAGAGAGTGAGTGAGGAGGAGGAGATGGAAAGAAGAGAAGGGAGGGGACAGAGGAGGAGAAGCAGCAGCAGGAGGGGGGGGGGGAACTGAGAAAGACATGTATTCTGTATTTGAAAAGAGTGTGTGTGTTAAATAGTCATTACACATTCTTTTTTATTTATATTTTTTCTATTACACATAAGACATATATATTGGTGTCTTATATGCATGCACAATCGTGCATCCGTGGATGTGACCACACATGCATGCACAGACACGCACGCTACATATCACTGCTGTTAATATTCCATCAGCCGAAGCATCCACTTAATCCTAACCCATTCTGACACTTAAACCATCTCTCAAGACAGCCCTTCACTGCCAGTGTAGAGGGCAAGACCAATTAAGACTGCCAAAATGGAGCTCAACAGAAGCCATACTTAGACAGACCCCACCAGCCAAAATCACTAACTCAATCTCCCTATATTAATCTCAGCATATCCCCTGTCAACTCCACTTTTTCATGCCTGAGCCAAAAATGGTCACACGCCACTATTCAGTAGATCTGGCGAACCCTCTAATCCAGCCCCACTCTGTCATGTTGGCAACCTCTACTCTGTCATCATAGCTCACCTCCCAAGACACCACCTCCACCAGCACTCGCACATCCAATCTGGCATTGTGTGATTCAGCCACACTTTACCACTACGCTGCTGGCTTCTCTACAACTGTGCCTCCAGTGTTACGATGGCTGCCAACTGTGTCCCAGCACAACACAGCTCTAATATCCTGCCTGCCATTTGCCACCATGCCAACCTTCTAGCCTTTGCCAAATACACTGGGCAGTTTGCCAATACATGCCCCCCTTCTTTCTCTCTTTTGGACTCTCATATTAACACTGTCAATCAGACCTTGCTGTTTCACTCTCCCCTGGAGGGCACGGACGCCTCCACATTCAACACCTGTCAAATACACTACATAAGTGCCTACTTGCTCGGGTTTTATCATTTAATGTGTCTTTGTGTTTGGCCATGGTATGCTGGATTCAAGTCTTTACCTATAGCTTTTATGTTTTATGTGTTATTGTGTTTAAAAGTGTTGTTGTTGTTGTTAGTATAAATTATTGTGTCCTCACTTCAGTTTCTTTTTGATTGAATTGATGTATTAATGTGTAGGAGTTTCAGGACCATACATTTCATGAAATCCAATATTGAAAGTCTTTTCTTATCATTTTTGGCCTTGTTTTTTTAAGGGTTTACTATACTTTTTCACTGTCAGTATGAGTGCTCCATCCAGACATATAGCACTGAAATTTATCTGTCTGCATCTTACAGGTATATCAGAGTCTGGACCATGAGTTGAAGAGACATGTGAGTCTCCAAGACACACTGCAACAGTGCCAGACCTGGTTGACTTCTGCCTCAGAGGAACCAGAGCCTCCTGCACATCCTCCCCTCAGCCTGGATGAAGCACTACAGCAGGTCTGTAAGAGTTTGGTGTTTTGCAAAGACTTAAGGCTAAAACCAACCAGGTGCATCTGTGTTGCGTTCCGGCTGCACCGCAGCTGCCGGAGCTGATCGCACCCATGCTAGTTAATGCTTTGAAACACACTAGGAGTGTCGCGGCACATTCCAGAATAGAATAGTTTTCAAATGAAAAGCCCCTGTGCAGACTTTTAATCGGACAGTTTATTTGATTGCATGCTTTTGGATGGTAACTGAAATGCAAGCAAACTGTATGCGGTTTTGCAGATTGTCCTGAAGGGATAACATAACATATTTATTTTGGCAGGTCAAGCAGGAGCGGGCTCTCCAGGAACAGGCCAGCACTTACTTCCAGCTTGTGTGCTCAACTTGTGACCTGTCCGAGCCAAGGGTCAGAGAGACCGCAGCAGCTATCCAGCAAGTCAAACTGCAGGTTGGTTACCTTTAGCAAGCCCTTAAACAAAAAATGGACAGTTTCAGGGTCAGTGTTTGCAGTTGTAGTAGTCAGCTGTTCAGCTTTTTGAATTAAATACTTGATCATGAATTGATTCCACTGTGTTGTTATGTCTAGATTGAGGAGCGCATGCTGCTTTGTGAAGAGGTAGCAGACAGCTGGAGGGACATTGAGGAGCAGAAGGCTGACCTGGAGGTCCAACTGAGAGAGACAGAGCAGCAACTTCAGAACCTAATCAGGAGACCTGCAGAGCTGGAGCCCAAGATTGCACAGAACCAGCTGGACAAAGCACAGGTCTGTATTTGGTTTTTTACGCAGACCGTAAATACTTTTTGTTTCATAGGTTTATTCTAAAACATCACTGCATTGTTGTAAAATAAATACAGACGTCTTTGTACAGGCAAAAGTTTGTTCTTCGGTGTGACTGAATCTACTATCTTTCCTACAGGAGTTCCTTCAGCAGATTAGGGAGAGACAGTCTGAGGTTACCCATTTGAATGAAGCCATTAGTAAGCTGACAGATGGACAGGTCTCTCCTGCTCTGGAGGAGATAAGGAGACTGAGGAAAAGCTGGATGGATCTGGGCCAGCGGGCAGATGAACTGGAGGCCCAGCGGGGGGAGGACATGCAGCGAAGTGGGGAGTACCAGGAGATTGTTGTTGCTGTGGAGGAACTCTTCCACCAAGTATCCAGGGAATGGGACTACCTCGCCAGGTATCAATGTTTTTGTGGTGGCAGTCATGTTTAAGGTTTTTGTGTAGATTTTTCAACATACTGTAGATTCATATTTAAGTGGATTATTTATTGAGAAGACTATTTGTCAACCTAGGGCTGACACAGAGAGTACAACTGAGCATCTGGAAGCTCTGAGGAAGCTTTCCAGTGACCTAGAGGAGCAGAGAACAACTCTAGAAGACCTCAGAGACCAGAGACAAGCGATCCTGCCTCGACTCAGCCTGCTAGACAAGGAGCTGGTCAAGCAACAGGTGGAACTCCTTTCTCCTGGTTCTTAAGAGTATTATAAGATGAACTTGTAATAATGTAGAGTATTAGTAGTAGGTTCAGTTTTATACAATGTTCTGCCTTACACCAGGTGGGTCATCTCGAGCAGCGCTGGGCCCAGCTTGAAACCCTAATTCAACAGAAGATCCAGGACTCTTCACAGACACTCGAGGATCTTGCCCGGGTTGAAAGCCAGCTGAGGGATGCCCGGGAGTGGGTAGAGGAGCAGCGGCCTGCACTTACCTCTGCTCTGAAAACCAGCCCACCCCCCGATCTGGCCCAGAGTTTCCTGTTCGACCACCTGAGTGTGTGTGTAGAACTGGAGGCCCGTCAGCAGCTGCTGAGTCAAGCAGTGAGTGGGGCCCAGGCTGTGGCTTCCAGGCTTGGGCTGAGTGAGAAAAGATGTCTACAGGAGCTCGTTGAACAAGCGCAGACTGAGGTCGAGGCTCTAGGGGCCCGGGTGGCCCAAAGGAGGAAGTACCTCAGTAAGGTAAACAGCTGTATTTCTGGATATGATGCAAGTAAAAATGTTCTTATGTCGTAAGGGACCAAACTGTGTTGAAAACGTCTGGCGAAAGCAGTAGTAGTCCAAGAAACAAAATAACCCCACGTTGTCACGTAGAAAAATATGCTATGTTTTTTTTCAAGCTGTTAAAACTTTGCAAATAATCTGTATTGTTTAATTCTTCTTCTCCAGGCCTTCACAGAGAGGACACAGTTCCTTCAAGGCCTGGGAAGAGCACTGTCTTGGGTACAGCAACAGGAGAGGAAGGCTTTGATAGATGACCACATAGCGCTTCTCCCTGAGGATCTAGCCAAACAGGTTGCTGCTTGTCGGGGTGTCCAGAGTGGCTTACGAGCATACCAGAGAGAGCTGGCATCTCTCTGGGTACAAGGGCGAGAGCTAGAAAGAGATGCAACTGACAAAGAGAGAGCAGAAACCCTCACTACACTTGAAAGGCTGCAGGCAGCATTTGAAACTGCCCTCCAGAGGACCACCCAGCATCTCACAGACTTAGAGAAAGCCTTGACCTCCAGAAAGTACTTCCAGGTCGACCTGGATAAGACTTGCCACTGGTTGAGACGAGCTGATGCCATCACCTTCCCTGAAATCAATTTAAGCAACATTGATGACAGCTCAGAATTGCAAACACAACTGTCTAACTTTCAGCATGTCCTAGAACAAGCTTCAGAGTATGAAAATCTTCTTCTTATTGTCCAACGAATAGGCCAAGAGATTCTCCCTTCTTTGAACGAGATAGATCATTGCTACCTAGATGAGAGACTCAATGCCCTGCCTCAGCAGTACAACGCCATCTTAGCTCTAGCCAAAGAGAAAAAAGACAGAGTCCAACAAATAATCTCAGAGCGAAAAGAGTTCAGCACTTTCTTTGATATTACGTGTAATGCACTGGAGGAGCTTCAGGAGCAGTTTGACAATCTGGAGAAGCAGACTATCAGTATTAGAGATGAAGAACTTATTCGTTTAATTAATGAATACAGAAATATTAATGAAAGTTTATATCATATCAGCCCCGCTGTGAGAGAACTACATGGCAAAAATGAGGGGTTTCTCAGTAGAGGTCAGCAATACAGAGCCGAAGAGACAAAGCAGCTGGTCAGTCTCCACAACACACTGAAAAGGACAAATGATCAGAAGATTAAACACTTAGATGATTGCTTGAAAACATTTGTTGAACACAACAGAGCATCCACCAAGTTGGATTCTGAGGTTAAGTCGGTGAAAGAAAAGCTGCTCAGACTGAAGTCAGACACAGAAATAGGTGCTGTGGATAAAATCACAAGTCTTTACTCGCTGCTTAAAAGCCTGGATTGTTTGAGTAGTCAGGCTGACGAATGTAACCAACAAACCAAAGGCCTTGGTCTGAAGTTTGATCCCGCTGCCTTTCAGGAAAATACACTGCAGATTGAATCATTACAGTCTTTACGGTTTGAAGTGAAATGCTTTGTTGAAGAAAGTGAATCAAAGATAACAGAGAATGATTATTTTACTGAAGAAACTGAGAAAATGTTGGAATGGCTGAGGACTATAAAGGACAATTTGGAAGAGCCATTGACCTTTTCAGAGGTCAAAACTGAGAGGGTGTATGAGGAAATGCGCAAACTGAAGATCATGGAAGAGGAATTGAAAAGTAGACTGAGGATAGGAGATGCCTTTTGTAGCAGAGAAAAGCGAAGGTACTGTAGGAGAAAAGAAACTGTTCCTGCTCACATAGAGGAGAAACTACAGGAGCTGGAAAAGATGGGAGCTAAAGTTCAACAAGGAATTAACAAAAAACAGGTATGTGCATATATTATTCCGAAATTACAATCATAGGGAGACTCTCATTCCCTTTATTTTTTAAAAATGATACAAATCTGATCAAACCTGAATCTAAATTACTGCCTCAGTCAAGTTCACATCCTGAACTTATCAGGGGTCTGATCCATTATTCATGGCTTCCACCTGCTGAATATTATTTTCTGACTCCTGTTCACCCATACTATCAATATTAATAAGCTTAGGGAAGCTAAAACATTTAAAAGACAGTTCAAGAGATTCCATCAAGTTTGAATAAGTACTTGTGTTATTAATAATTTATAACTGTTGTGAGGATTTTATGTATTTAATTTCCATATCATATCATACGTTGAATAACAAGTCAAAGTTTAAACGATATAGCAGAGCATTTTTGAATAAGTATCACAGAAAAAATCTAAAAACCTTAACTATAAACATTACAAAATGCAATTACAAAAGTAATACTCTGGAACAGGGCATTTTTACACATCTGCAGACATGGTGTACTTTATTATTTTTTGCTCACTGGACTGTGCTTGTTGTAATGATTTAGGCATGCATTCCTAACATCTTTTCTCTGAAGAAATGTGTGCAGAAGGAAGCAAAATCCAAAGATGATTAAATCACCTTTTGCATATTCTAGCTGGCTGTGGATCAAGCTCTTTCCCTGGTCCAGAGGTACCACTTATCTCAGCAGTCCATACAGAAATGGCTGGACTCTACTGCTGCTGTGCTCAAGAGGGCTACCTCAGGGCTGGAGCTTGAGAAGCAGACAGATTGTGTGCAGGACCTGGAGGAAATTTCAGCCCAGGAAAAGAACTTCACAGCTGGTTTAAAGGAGATGAGGACTTTGGATCCTCTGCTGGAGAATTTTATGGAAGACGGAGCAATGACTGAACTTAGAGAGAAAGTTGAGGCAATGCAGATGAGGAACTCAGAAATCAAACAGCAGCTGGATGCATACAGACAAGTGCTTCAGAGGTGTGTATTAGTGTTAATGGGGAGCCAAGTAATACTGTATCTTTATGCATGTGCAATCCATATGATGCATATTTTAATAGTAAATCTCCCTCAATAGTAGTCTGTAATTTGTATAATTTTCTCAGTTGTGCAGCTCTGTGGACCTCTTTTCAACATGAGAAGGAGACACTAGTTGAACAGATGAATGACACAGAGACCAAGATGGCCATGTTCACCACAGCTAAAGCCATCAGTATCCAGCAGGCAGAGGAAAAGTGTCAGAGATACAAGGTGGGACATTGTCTTAGACTCATACAGCAGAAATACTGTGGGAAAGGGAAGGAAATCATCAAGCTGTCATGTGCTGTGTCCCACATGGCTGTATATTCAATTCCAACATTTCTTCTTGTCATGGCAGCAGATGCTCATTAATATTTAAATAGTAGAGTGTTTGTGATTTATTCCTTAATCACTTGAGTGTTTGCAGAATTGTTTCTTCTTTAAAGGAGAGTTTTAGTTTCTCAAATGTTTCAGGAGACTGAGTTCTTGAAATGACTTGTGTGTGTATCTGCTGTCATCTTTTGGCTTTAGTCTCTGGTGGCTCACATCGACCTGCTGGAGTTGCCTCTAAATGCTTTGAAAGAGAATGCAACAGAGTTGGAGCAGATCACCTCTGAGTCCAGCAAAGCTGTCACCAGCCACTCTGTGTTGTCTCTGTGGCAACGGTGGACCAGGCTACGCAGTGTGGCCCGAGCCCAGGAGAGGGCACTGGAGGACACTGCAAGGGAGTGGAGGAATTTCACTGAGAGGGTAAGATACTGTACATTTGATGGTAATATTGTACTGTAGATGGATCCTTGTGTGAGTGTGTGCTCTGCATTGTTTCTGTAATGGAGATGTACAGTGTGACACCAACCATCAGCATGCCCGCAGTCCATTTAAGTTGTTTACACTCACATGACAATTGCAGCCAGAAAAAAACACACAAGTCCATAAATTGTTCTTGCCTCTACAGATTTAGGTCAAACAGAGCAACAACTGAATACCAGTTGGTGTGCTGTGATGTAACTCCAGGCTTCAGGCCAGTTGTTTCCTCCTGCCAAAACACTGTGTTATTTTACCGCCTTTCAACTTATTTCAAGTGTCCCCGCTCCCAAGAATTCCCACAAAGCACTGCTCCTAAAGGAGAAATTAGGTCAGACTGTAAGCACTGGCGGACACTTCCTCATATGTGGCACGTTTCCTGTTGTCCAGTGGTTTTCTATGGTCCCTTTGTTCTACTGGACATGATGTAATTCTCTGAACCTCTAGACTCTTGTTTCTGACTTTCACTACCACATAATAGTCCATGCTGGAGATGAAACTGAGAGATTATCATGAGTGGTTAATGAAAGTGACATGATTGTGGATTTTTAGAGGCCTGAAGAGGTTAAAGTGTCCATTATTTCCAGACTAGACATAAAAACAAATGTACATATTTTATCTTTCTTATCCCTTAGAAAATCCTCTGGACCTTTAGATTGATGTGTACCTGCCCCAAAGTTTGGAACCACTGCTTTAAATACCCACCATTAGTTCACATAGTCCAAAGAAACAAAAAATCTGTGAACACAACATGGTCTAGATCTAACCATGTTAACCCTAAATCTGCTTCATCAACTAAACCTGAATCTTTGTACATGAACCCTCCTCAGATGGAGAAAGTGCGCTGTGTGTCCCAAGACCTCCACAGTCGTGTCCCAGACAGCACAGTTGAGAAGGCTGCCACCAGGGCAGCGCTACAGAGTCTCCTTGAGTACCATGACTCCTTCACTCTGGAGGTGGAGAGAGAGCAGTCCATCCTGGCTCTCCTGGGGCAACACACTCGCAGCCTCAGAGGAGAAGAGGAGGAGGAAGTAAAGGGGAAAAAGGCAGAGAATGGACATGCGGAGAGACCTTGCCTACAAGAGATCAGGAGCATGCAGGAGCAATATGATAGGTGATTACCCTAAAATATGTGTTGGGACTTCAAGTCCTTTTGTGTTTATGCTTCATGCAAGTTACACGTTATTTTGCAACAACAGGGAACAAAACATAAAATAATTAAATCCCATTTAGATTTAAACATTTTTGTATGATTTTTTTATCGCTCTCTCCAGCCTTGTGTTGCGGGTACGAGCCAGCAGGGCTCAGGTACACCAGGAGTTGAGGGAGAGAGAGGAGGTTGAGAAGGAGCTGGGCTTGGTCAAAGGCTGGATCCAAGATACTCGTGGCTTACTGCTGAGTCCCACTGCGGACCTGGATTCGCTGCTACAAGAGCTAGAGGTCAGTAGGCCACTATACGTACACATGCACCTTACACATAAGGGCATGCCCGTGGCAACTACGAACAGAGCTCTGAAATCTCTGGCTTGTTTGGATATGAATGCAGTATAATGTCATAAGAGAAAAGACCGTCACTGTCCATCTGTCATGTGATGCTCTTTGTGTTGTAGACTGCACACGGTGAGGTGATCAGCCGGCGTCAGAGTGTGGAACGCATCACAGAGCTGCAGCAGTCCAAGTACCAGGACCTCCAGGCTGGTCTTCCCTCTGAGCTCAGCATGCAGCTGGCTGAGGTGGCTCTGGCTCTGGGCTCTGCTGAAGACCAGGTGACCTCTCTTGGCAATAGTTTATTAGATGTTGTGTTCTGTCATGTCAAATGTGTTTAACAGGAGTGTAATCAAATAATATGCATAACTACACAAAACTGACTATATTTCCCTGCTTTAGGGCTCTTAGTGTGTCCATAGAGTTTATGCTGAAATATCCATGACCCTCTAAAAAGGCGTATGATAATTGTTGTATAGTATAGTGAAATGTGCATATTTCCTTAGGTCCAGGCGAGGGAAAGAGAGGTGCAGCAGACGAGAGATGTGAAAGAGGACTTCAACTCTAGACTCCAGGACATCGAGGCGAAGCTGAAGACCATTGCCCTGAAATTGGAAGACAAGGGTGCCGACCTGGAGGAGGCCAAAGAAGAGACCAAAGTAATCAACCAAACAGATTAACTAATTAACAAGCAATTAACCCCTGTTAAATTGGCTATTCATTTTGCAGATGTTAAGGTTAATGAGTGTGCGAGAGTTGGAATGGCATGAACTGAATTCTGCCTTCAACACTGACCCACTTCTGAGAGGAGTATTCCAGATGGGAGTGTGAGCCCCTTCCCTCCTGTTCTCCGTCTTGGTGCCCCAACTCTTTTCTTCCCTCGCTCTGTCCATCTGTAGCACACAAAGCCTAGAGTGTGTGTATTTAAAGGAATAGTTTGTCTTTTTTTTTTTAACTATTCAGACTACCAGCATCTTTATAGCCCACTAATAAATCACTGCTCTCCTTAAAACTGCAACTTGTTGTCTTTACCACTTCACACTAGATTTTTTTATAAATTAAACAAACAAGCAAACAGTTATTAAGTTAAAACAAACAGAGATAGCCACATGGGACAGAAGATTTACTGATGATCCTGGTTCTTTTCCAACTTGACTTTTCTTGCTTTCTCCTCAATGTTTGCCTCTCATTCTTACTCTCTTCTCTTACAGGCTCTTTGTGAAGAGTGTGACTGTTGCGGTCGCTCTCTGGCAGAGTTGGGAGTAGCAGTGCAGGAATTTGGGGAACAGAACCCTCTGCTGTGTAAGCAGCTGGGCGATGCTGTGGCCAAACTTACAGAGGTGCAGCGCCACACCACGCAGCAGGTCCAGGACAGAGCCAACAGACTGAAGAAGGTGAGATGTCAGTTCAGTTCGCCATATCATGCAGACCTCTCAACGGCGACTTCTCAATATATATGTGTGTCAGAATGTCTGCTAATGTCAGGTGATCCTGCTTGAGAATGTATGGTGCATTCATTTTTGTCTGCCTTAATTCATCCCTCTCTCTGGTTTTTCTTCTGTGAGCAGGCAGAGAGACAGGTGGAGGAGTATCATGGTATGAAGCTGTTCATTTTGACGTGGACAGAAAAGGCAGAAGCTCTAGTCACCGGTAGTATCATCTGGAGCTCTGCGTCCCAGCTGCAGGAGCAAATTCGAGCTCACCAGGTGAGTCCAAATGAGTCACACAGCTTTAAGATGTCTAAAACAATATCTGCTGCTGCTGCAAAAAAAAAAATCATATAAAAATATTAATTTTTTCCACAAAAATAAATATGAAAATTTCCCACTAAATCTGTAGATGTCCCATAAATTTACAGCTAATTAGATTCACATACTTGTTTGATTTCCAGTGAAATGTCATCTACTGTGCAGTGTGTTGGCCAGCTTTAATTAGTATAATTGCACAACATAAAAGCCTCCTCTCTTTGACTTGTAATTTATGTTCCTATGTTGACAGGCATTACTACGGGAGTGTCGGGGTCTCCATGGTGACTTGGAGGCGATGGGGGAGAGGGAAGGGCAGCTGGGGGAGGTGTTACAGACGGAGAGGTGGATCCAGCAGGTGAAACACCTCAGCAGACGCACAGAGGAGCTGCAGCAAACTGTCAAGACTCGCCTCCAGAGTCTGCAGGACGCAGCAAAGGTACATTCACATTCAAACATTCCAGTAATCAGACATCAACAATTCTTCTGTTCTAAAAAGGTTAACAGCGGTCTAATTAGATAATCTTCATTAAGAAATGTAGCTAATTCAGTTTCATCAATCCAAACATTTTGGTGCACAGGATCAGCTGCACATCCCTTTGGAGTGAGTCAAGTACACCAGAGCTACAACCCAACAGTGTCCCCTTATGGTCATTCACCCAGTACTACACCATCATAATGGAATGCACTGTTTCAGCTTGTGCAGCAGCAGTCTGTCAGGCTAATCTGATTGCCATACAGCTGCTACTCAGATGACAATCTGTTGCTTATTGTTACTAATAACATTATGTATTTGGAAATCTGTTTGCAATTCCTCCTGTGAGTTTAGGTTTCTTTCTGGGTGTAGAGTGTAGACATATCACAGCCCTTATCAGAATCAGAATTCCTTTAATAATCCCCAGGGGGGAATTGCTTCAATTTCTGCATTATGAGTAGTGACTGGTAATTTAACTTCCTCCCACGTGAAATATAGGTCATTAGAAATTGTTTTAAAGTGGTAACGTTTTATTCATTGCTCAAACTGAACTGAAGAAACACTTTTGTGGACTGATGTGATTTAAATATTCATTACTGCAAGCACAGCATCTATAGCAAATAGTTTTTTACCTTCTCTGTATAAAAGCTGCATTATATGTTTGTGCCTTTCCTCAGGACATGTTGCGTTTGGAGGCAGAGGTGAAGAACCTCCATGCTGCTGTAGACCAGATCCAGGTCACACTTGCCTCCCCAGACCTCAACAGGCTCAGCCTCAGAGAGCAGCTCACACAGAGACAAGTAAACACACACACATTTAAAATGTATGTTTATAAACAGCAAGATTCAAGAAGAAGAGAGAACATTGGACACACTGTGCATTCCTACAGTTGCAATATGACGTCCACAAACAATCTTCATCTGTCTACACGCAGAGTAACGTAAAACAATTCCTCCTTACTATCTAACATCCCCCTTCATTCCTTTACAAGCGTCTGTTGGTGGAAATGGAGGGCTTCAAGCAGCAGGTGATGGCGGTACAGCAGTGTCAGAGTGCCCTCCGGCTGCCAGAGGAGGTAGTTGCTAGCCTGCCGGTCTGCCGCACAGCTCAGACTCTGCAGCAAGAGGCTAGCCAACTGCAGCATACCACTATCCAGCAGTGCAACATCCTGCAGGTAGGGGGCAGTCCTCATAATGCAGTTTCTGTTGATCAGCTGTTACTCATTAGGTCAAATTTGATAACAAATAGCAGAATCAAAGGTAACATCTCGATGTGATTAAAGTCCTGCACTGTACAGAAGCATTACTTTTTGTGGTAATTAATTGAATAATTAAATAATACATCAGTTTGTTCCCCTAAAACTACCAAATTATCTGTCAAGTTACATACCTTACAACTGAAAATCCTCATGCCTTGAAGCAGTTTGGTGTGTAGTGGGTCATTTGTTGCCTTGTTTGAAGATTTCTATAGTTCTACATTTACTTGTCACTTGCTTGAATTGCTGTGAAGTGTCCTAACAGGCCCTCTCAAGAATATCCGTGTTTTCTTTGAGCCCCTATCAGACCAGCATTATCCTCCAATCCTTTGGTTCTGGGCTGATTTTGCTTTTAAGCTTATTGTAGTGAAGATTAGGCGTCAGAGGAGGGAGCAAGTGACCTTCTTAGACTGTCTGGAGGACACACGTCATTTTATCAAACAAACCAAGATTTGAAACTGTAAATCTGTCTGTGTGATGCGGCTCAGGGTCATATTTGATATTTACTCTTTATATATACATAGTCATATCTTTAACACCATAACCATAAATATAGCTTTAGACAGAATTAAGAAGCCCGCAGTGACCGGATGAGCATGCTTCAGCAGCATATCTCATGTGACATGTTTTTATTGTATTTGGTTTTATCTTTTTGAAAATACTGTATGTTTATTTTGTTCTAATAAATGCCATACTAGAACATGCCTGTTTACCCACTCAGTGACAGATACTGTGCATGTAGGAATATCATGGTAACTCCACTCAGATGACACTCATTTCTCTTCAGAGATCAATAGTAGACATCACATTTCATGATTTCATTTTCACTTTTACAAAATGTGCAGCTTCAGCCTTATTTTGTTATGTTTCCTCTTTCCCAGGAGGCTGTGGTGCAGTATGAGCAGTATGAACAGGAGGTAAAGAATCTCCAGAGATTAATAGAAGAGGCTCACCGCATCATTCAGGACCGACCCGTCTCCACCAATAACATACAGGAACTTCAGGCTCAAATCCACCACCATGAGGTGAGAGAAGACTTTGCCTTGCATATATTTGTTAAAATATAAGTTTGTGAACTCTCAAACATTACACCCAAATGTGAGTTGTTTTTTTTTACTTTTTTTTTTATTCAATTATTTGAAATATACAAAAAGAACATGAGGTCATCATGGGTGTTACATTTAAAATCTCAACACATATTTCTCCATACATCATGTCATACTATTCTAAACAGAGTGCATACATAATCCATTTTTCCCATTGTTCAGTACATTTCTCTAACTCAAGTCTTAAAACAAAAGTAAGTCTCTAACCTGCAACCATTTTCGGGTTATAGCTTTCCTGCTACTTGCCAAAAGTATCTTCAATAAATATTAGGAGTGTTTCAGGTATTTTACCAAGATATCCAAATGTGAGTTTTGAGGATATAATTTCCATTATTTTGCTGCTGTAACAGCCTTCATTCTTCTGATTTTTCAATGATATTTTGGGACCTTGCTGTAAGGATTTTCTCCCAGTCGGCCATGAATAGTATTAGTGAATACTGGCACTGATGTTGGGCATAAGGCCTGGCTCGCTATCACTGTTGCAGTTCATCCCAAAGGTAGGTCGAGGTCAGTGCTTTGTGCAGGCCAGTCAGTTTCCTCTACACTCAGAAAACCTTTTCTTTATGGAACTAGCATTGTGCTTGAAGGCTTTGTCATGCCGAAACAGCAAAGGGCCTTACTTAAACCACAACGTTTTAAGTATACTGTTGTCTAAAATACAATTGTATGCTGTAGCATGAAAATTTCCTTTAATATAATCTAAGGACCATAGTCTAATCCATAAAAATGACCCCAAACCAAAAGCACACTTTAGGCCACTTAATCCAAGATTAGTCTTTATTTGCGAAAACAGTTTCTATTCACTGAATGGACAGCTTGTCATGATAAAATCACCTGTGAAATAACAGCCGGGCAACAAGTACCTAACGAGCTTCAACTGAATATGAGCACCACACACCAAACATCTTTAACGAACCAGGATAACACTTGCCTCAAAGGGCACTTAATTTGACATTTTAAGAAATGAATATGCTGATGTCTAAAAATAGCTTTTCTAATGAGGTCAACTTTGTCAGCATCACAGAGCCAAGAGCAAGAGAAATAAGGAGGGTTTGAGTATTTCCTGCACTTTCTAACAGTGTAAAACAACGGAAAAGGAGAAGTTGACAACCCTTAAAACTGAATCAGATTGTACTTATTGTTATTGTTACTAAAGTCATCAAAATGATCAGTTACTGTCCTTGCTCAAAGTGGATTTTTCCTTATATCCAATAACACAACAGGCAATTAACTGATGTTTGCTATAAAACAGTAAATAAATACTGGTAAATGTATCCCCCTTTAACATTGTGTTGAGCAGCACCACTACATTCAGTACAGCAATTCAAGGAGAATATTGTGTCGTGCCTCTGCAACCTCAAGTCACGCACATTCCTCCTTTATCTGATGGAGCATATAAATGTGCTATGCATAGATTCCTGTTTGATGCAGTGTAGATGCTTAGGTGGTTTTCACCTGTGTTATTTTAGCCCTGTTCTTTCAGTTGCAGTTTACTTTGCTGAGTACGTGTGTTTCATCTCCCATGCAGAGAGAGAGAGAGAGAGAGAGAAGGAAGGGGGTGGCAAACAGAGAGAGGCAAAGACCTGCAGAGAAACAGATCAAATCTCCCTAGAGGAAGCACATTTTTTATTGCATTTTAACTTTCCCTGTGCGGTTCTGGCAGATTGAATCTACTTCCATGACTTGGCAGGTCAGGTGTTTGCAGATATTTTCTTGTCACTGCAGTCACTCTGTGCTGCAGAGTGGTTTGGCATGTCAGTGTGTTTATGTCTGTGTTTGATCTCTTAGCTGAGCACTTAGCCGCAACTCCACTGGCCCAGTTAGTCACATGACCTGATTATCAGTGCATTGACCATCTGCAGGACAGAGGGTGGAAGGAGGAGGAGGGAAGGAGGAGCTGGACCTGGCCTGCCGGCTCATACCATAGCTGTAATTTGACACCATCTATGTCATTCCTCCTCCCTAAACACTCCCTCTCTCCTTACGGCTCTCTTTTGTTGAGAGGAATCTGCCCCTAGGATTGGTGGAGGAGGGAAGCGGCAAGCAGGAGTGCAGGCAGTGAGATCACTTCCTGTTTTTTCTTGCCATTTGTGTATGTGTACGAGAGGGAGTGTCTGAGCGATTTTGAACTATTTCTGCGAGGGTCCCTCTCTCTCTCAACCAAACATCCTGTCTGTTGGCTTCACCACTGCTCTGAGTCACCCGCCTCTGAGCTGCTCGGATTGGCTCCGAGATATAGAAGAGAGAGAGAGAGAGAGAGAGAGAGAGAGAGAGAGAGAGAGAGAGAGAGGGGAAAAAAGAGAGAGAGAGAGTGAGGCTGTGCTTTTCTCTTTCTACGCTTACACGCTTAAACCAAAAGCAAGAGACCGTGGAGAGAAGAGAATGCTTCCACTCCGCTTACTTCCCTCACACCGGCACCACATTCAACGCTGAACCAACTCATCCACCCCCTTTTTTCAGGACCCTATTTAACCAGGAACTATTGATCTTCCATTGTGGACTGAACCACACTCTCCTGACCCTGGGGGTGGTGGTGTTTTCTGTTTGGGGGGATGTTTTGACAGGAGCTGGCCCAGAAGATCCGTGGCTATCAGGAGCAGATCGCCTCACTGCACTCCAAGTGTAAGATGCTCACAGTTAAGGCCAAACACGCCACCATGCTGCTGACGGTCAGCGAGGTGGAGGGCCTTTCAGACGGCATGGACGAGCTGAGTGATGAGGAGCTGCCCAGTGCTGTGGCAACCACCACCACCGGCGCCACTAACAAGCAGCTTCCAGCACACCCCTCTGTCGTCATGGTGAGTAGCAGAACCTTTTTCGGACACATAGACAGAGACTCACACATGTAGGGTTAGGGTTATCTGTCTGGCCTGTGTGTGTGTGTAGTTGCATGAGTATCCTCTATCTCTTCTCCCTCTCTGTTCAGACCACTGGTTCTTCAAGTGGAATACAAGGAACCCGAGGGTGTCAACAGTTACTTACACAATGATATAATTACCTTAAAGTTATACCCAATTAGAGATGTCTAAGGTTAAAATGTATGATCAAAGGTTTAACTCTTATTTTTTCAGTACAAAGTTGTACACTATACAGTTCAATTCTAAGTTAACAACAATATAAAATGTCTCCAAACTGGCATTTAATCTGAATATGAGCTGCAGAGCATCATGTGCATCTATTCATTTGTGCATGACAGGTAAATGTAAAAGAACTCCAGGTTCAGAATAGGCTTTTTCTCTCTATTATTATCCTGTTCCTCTGCTTCTATTTCTTTGTGTCTTGGTTTTGTACAGAAATAACCCAAGCTTTTTTTCTTCATCTTCACCACACCTCTACTGTTACTCTTCTCGCTCCTCTTGTTTATTACTGTGCTGATACTGTGCTGTCTCACTTCACTTTGCTTCTTATTATCCTGAATCTGCCTGCCTGCTACTACAGTATGTCATCCTTGGCTTGATCATTCATTTTTCTCATGTGTTTGCACATAAGAAACCACCTCACCACCTTTCCTTCCTCTTTGACTTTCTGTCTGATTGAGATTTTCTTCACCTTGTCGCTGCTGTTAGTCGTGTATTTGGTCTCAGCAGGCCAGGAAACAGGATATTACTGCATGAGTGTGTGTTTGTGTGACCACAGCATGATAAGTTTGTGTGTATGGCAGGTTGCTAGGACTGCTGATATCCTTCATTCCTCATTGTTTAACATAGTTAGTACTGCGTCATTCTTATTATGATAATGTGATTATACTTCTCAGTTTCTAATTAATCTCACTATGTAGAACCGATGAGTTTCCCACACATATTGGTGTGCTGATGCTCTTCGTTGCATTTCATTGCATCATAAAGACCCGGGAAAAAGTCCTCCAAGTATAACAAGGTCCTGAGTCAGTCCGCCAAGTTCTGCATTAACTGCCACAAAGCAGCCCAGTAGTGTTTGGCTCATATTTCAGCTCTGCCTCTCTACTGAAGCATGCAGTCACACAAGCAACTGTGCTACTTCTAGGACAGCTGCTGCTGCTGTATTCACTAGTCCAGTCTATGTTAGCTACAGTATGCCATGCTTCAGCTACGCTTGTTTAAGTTTGGGCCTTGATCTTCCTGTGGATTTCTCAGAATTTCTTCTTCCTGTTGATATAGTGTTTCATGTGCAGGTGTAACATACCTGTAATGCCATTTTTGATTGTGCTTATGCATCAGACTGTTTCAGTGTTTTTTCTAGTTCTTAGAAATATTCATGATACAAAATCTTAACTATATAAGAAAACATTACATCTTGTCTGTGATATGAATAACATCTGGATGTCACTTACAAGGGAAATGTGTGATGGATAGGAAATTACTGTGGTTCTGAAACTGCAACTCAACAGTATGTATGAGTATGTGTGTGGTGTAAGCAGTGCCAGTGTGTGTTTCCATGTGCACTTACTGTAAGTGTGATTTTCAACTTCCTGGTAATGGCCATTCCTTTCCACTGATGTATCCTGTAAAAATTCTAGTGGCTCATTCATTGCCAGTGGAATCCAGTGTTTGTCCATTTGCTAGCACAGAGCAGTGCTACAGCAAATTATGTCCCTGTAATGCTGCACTGAAGGATTTGATGTCAGTAACAGTAATGTGATCTAACTGGTGTCCTCTGAGTGTTATTTGATTACTCACAGTCTAATTAATCAGCAATTTGCAATCTGCCTAACCTGCACTCCCCCATTAATTTTTATGCTCTCTCTTCTTCTCTCTCTTCATTTTTCTCTCTCTGTCTCCTCACTCCTTTGATCTGGGTGTTTTTCGTTTGGTCCCCCTCCCTTTTCCTCCCCCTGCTTCTTTTGATGTGTGTGTTTGATGTGCGGTGTGTCTGTGTGGTCAGATGACAGCCGGCCGCTGCCACACACTCCTCTCCCCTGTGACGGAGGAGTCAGGGGAGGAGGGCACCAACAGCGAGGTCTCCTCTCCCCCTGCCTGCCGCTCCCCCTCCCCAGGGGCTAACGTTGACACTCCTCTTACCCAGGTACTGCAAACCCCAACCTGGCTACCTCCAGAGCCCTCCAGCATTACCTGACCCGCCCAGCTTCCACACTGCTACTGTCCAATTTACATTTTATGCCACAAATTCTAAGTCTAACATCATAAAAAACAACCACCCCAACCTGTGCCGCAAAACATTTCCATCTTAGTGGGACGCTAATCAAATATTTGGTCTAAACATCTTCAGTTTGAAAAAACTGAAAACAATTTGCTGCTGGGATTACTATTTTCCTATGCAGATGAACATGTCTCAAAGATGTTTTTGTACCCAGTGACTTTGCCAAATACAAGTGTTTGTTCCAATTAATATAAGATTTTAAGACTGAATACTAAACATGTGATTAAATGACTTTTTAAGATGGATATGCTAACTCTGCACCCCATCCCATCCCTTCACCGCCGCCTGATCCCCACTACCGAACAACAACCTCCCGATCCTCACCACTACCAACACAATGGATGTTGAAACAGCTGAAAAGTTGCTCTGCTGCCCCTGCTTTCCCTGTTTATCAGCATTTTGTTTGCAGATTTATTTTGTTTGCCACTTGCTTTTTAGCTGTGACAAAAAATTAGAAGGTGACATTTTCTAATCATGTCAAAGTTACACACATTTCCCCCTAAATGTTTGAGAACATAAGGACATATCCGTACCAGACAACCTCTTCAGGGAAAGTTGGAAACACCCTAGCAAGCAAATGTTGTTCATCACTATCACACACTATTGAAACCTACATTCACGGTGTTGTTGTGCCACAGGGTCGAGGTGCACTAAGCCGAGCGCCTCTCCAGGAGCTGTACGACCCGTCTATGGAGACCAGTGCTGCTAACCTGGATGACCTGCAGAGATCCTGGGAAACACTCAAGAATGTGGTACGTCCCATCAAGAGCTACAGTGAATTAAATTAATTAACATAACTAAGTTATACTCCTATGTGCCTCAGCTTGAGAATATCCTTCATCAAAAAAACCTACCGTATGTCTGGACCAGTCAAAAATAGCTGTGGAGATTTTTAACTGGAGAAATTGTCATGGCTTACTGTTTTCAAAATTTACTGTTGAATTTGGATAACTACTATACTATTGGATTTATATCATAAAATCTGATCTGACATATGTTTAGCAAGACTACGGTAGTGGTAAGACTTAAACTGCTATTAAATTGAATTCAAGATAAACCTCCAACCACCTCTGCTACGGCAAATTCTAATACAAATGATGGTACCGTGGACTTTTTCCTAAGCATCTTGATTCTGCCATCATTCATTTTCCTCTTTTTCGTAACAACCCGTCTCTCCTTCATTCCCTCACAGATCAGCGAGAAGCAGAAGAGTCTGTATGAGGCTCTGGAGCGACAGCAGCATTATCAGGAGTCCCTCCAGTCCATTTCCACTAAAATGGAGTCCATCGAGGCAGCGCTCAACGAGGGCCTCGAGCCTAATAAGAGCCCTGAGAGCCAGATGGCTGCACACCAGGTGAGAGAGGGGGGAAAGAGGGGAAGAGAGAAGTTTTGTGTTTTGGTGTGTGATAGATAGAATGTGAGAGGAGAGGAATGCGGCACAGATAATAATATTGACACTAGTAGTTAATGTTAATCTGTAAATCGAAAAGCAGACAGAAGATGTCTGTTGGGGAAAAAGGACAAAGCTGACGGAAGACAAGCCTGCTCAGAGAAAACAGAGAATGATTGAGGGGTTTAATATTGCACTAGCCCCTGCAATGGTTGCACAGACTGCATGGCACTGCTCTCCGTTGCTATGCCAACTTCTCAGCGACAGGCTGATACAGTTTCTTTTTGGAACGTTACTGTCAAGCAATTTGGACAAACCCCCTTTTACTGCCGTCCCACACCATCTTCTTTTCATTCTCCTCTTCCTTTTCTTCACCATTTTCATCTTCCCTCAAGTCTCTCTGTTTTTAAGGCCACTCTCTTTATTTCATCTCTCACATTTTTTGGATCTGTGTCTGTCCAGGCTCTGATGGATGAGATCCTGATGCTGCAGGATGAGATTGGTGAGTTACAGACGTGTTTTTCTGAAGAGCTAGCAGACAGCGACAGCGATGGAGAGGCTGGTGACCAACTGGCTCTCCAGTCTACTCTCACTGTGCTGGGAGAAAGGATGGCCACCATTCGAATGAAGGCTTCTGGGAAACGGCAGCTGCTGGAGGTGGGCGCTCAAAGATGATAATCATCTACATCTCTGAAGTTTACATACTTCAATCCTGTTTACACTGAGCTTCAGTATAGAGTCACAGTTGGCTCACCAGTGGAATCCAACATGTCTGTCACATTTTCCACTTCAGGAGAAACTAAGTGAACAGCTAGAGGAGCAGCGACAGGAACAGGCGCTGCAGCGTTACCACAGCGAAGCAGAGGAGCTCGACCACTGGTTGCTCAGCACTCGTGCCACTCTAAGCTCTGCCCTCCAGCCCCAAAATGAAGACTTGGACATGGAGGAGCAGCTCATTGATTGTCAGGTGAGATTTACATTTCTGCCGTCATCAAAGGCTGGAGTGACTAAGAACTAAATGATTTTGAGCTTGGTTTATTCAGACTCACAAAGATGACAGTTTACCCCATGGTAGATGGTGTGCATCTTGCTGCTCTCCTGATATGTGCAAAGTTTTTAAGCTTTCCTGAGCTGACACTCCTCAGCTGAAAGATTTTAAATTCCTACCGCCCAAGGCACAGTATGAAAGTCTGTATGCTTCTGATTTAGTTAGAGAGGGCTATCAAAGGCTAAAGTGAAGTATCTGGCTGCTTCACTGTTCCAGAAATAGTGTCTATTCTTGGATTCGTTCCCATGGTATCACTTTTACTATTTTAGTCACACATAAACTGTTCGGTTCATCCTCAAAAACCAAAATAAATTTACAGAACCTGCTCTGAATGCTGCTTCAAAACTATTTCAAAACAGAATAGGGGGCCCCTGGAGACATTGGGATTAGGATTAATGTCTGACCCTTTATCTCTCTCTCTGATTACCCTCCTCACTAGTCCTCAACCATTCTTCCATTAGCCTTAATGTTGTTCCCCCACCCTTCCCGTTTCTATGGTAATGGCGTCTTTATCTGTGGGGTAATTAGCAGTGGTCACTAATCCACAATCATATGTCCTTTTAAAAGTTTTATCCAGGTTTTTGAAGTCAGAGATAATATTCAAGTTTTAGTAATTTTGAATAAATGAACTTCTGAAGGAAAAAAGAGGTCATTTAAATTTTTAGGCACATTAATTTGTGTGTTTTATGTGTATGTTCTGATGTTGCACTGAAGTGAAGTGCACTGAAATTAGTGATGGTCATCTGCTTTTTTGGCAAACATAAATATACTGATATAAATGATTGTTTTAACATTCATTCTATGCTGCACCAAATTACTTCTCAGCAGTAATAATGTCAGTTCTATGGCTCAGTCAAAGGAAGTCAGTGTTTAAAGTGTGTGTGTTTGTAGCAGCTGAGAGACAATAAGCTGATTATAGCTCACATATGGCTCCTTTGGAGTGCAAGTCTGAAGGGCCAGCCCATGCAGATCCTCATTTCCAGGGGTTAAAAACTGTCTGCAGGTGTAGACTATTACAGTATAGAGCCAATGGTTTGGGCAAGGTGTGAGAAAGCATATGAGATGAATCGAGAAATACTAGTGAAAGAAAGGAAGGAAGTGGAGCAACTCAGGCAGAGAGGGAGCAGTGCAAAGAAGAGAAGAAGAATAGAGTATGAAATATAAAATGCTTTGGTTGGATAATGGTTAAAAATGTTTGGTCTTTTAAATGATGTATTTGTTTCTGCATTAGAAAAATTATGTAATTTTTTTGTTATTTTGCACCTCACTTTTGTTTTGCAAAACCCAGTTAAGCGAAGCTTCTCATGGGTCAGTACTTCAATCAAATACTTTCCTCAGTCTAAAGTTTCTGGCACATATTGTATCACCCTAAATAAGAAACTCCACCTGTCATTTAGCTGTCAGCCTTTTTCTGGTAAGAAAGTGTAGAAAAAAGGTTCTCCACCTTCCCAGTGACACAGTGGCATCACAGAATGAAAGAAAAATACCTATATGCTGCTACTGTGTATTAAACTAAACTAAAATAAAACTTCTTTGGAATTACCTCCCCACAAGGAGTGAAAGGAGGGGATACAACCTTAATCCCCCTCTTTTTCATGTCTATACAATTATACCAATTTTCATACACAGTCTGGACATGGCGGGAGTCTCCTTTTCTGTTGTTTCTCTCTTTAAGAAGCATAAGAGGAGACTGAAAGAACAGGTATGCTGAAAAGGATTTGAAGGGAAACAGTGAAATCTTGAAAAAGAGTATGAGAAGTGATGAAATAATAAGTGGATCTTAAGAAGATTGAAACAAGGAGGGGAAGAATGAGCCTTATACTGATGCATGCTGCATGTATGTAGTGCATGCTATGAAGAAATAAAAATTCCATTCTTTATATTTGGTGGAAGCTTCTGAACCACTGTAGCTCTACCTGTCAGTCCGTCCATTACTCCGTAATGGGGCACAGGTAAATATAAGGGGTTATGAAATGATAAAGGAAAGGAACAGGAAAGACATGTGTCTGCAACACAAAGTTATATGTCCTCTCCTGTTTAAGATGTTTGTGGTGAATTACTGTATAATTTTCCCTTTTTGAGCATCTGAAAAATATTTAATGATCTCAACTGGTGATTAGGGGTCACAAATGGGCCAAGAACAGACCAAAAAGATTGAGAACCACTGGTTTAGATATCCAGGAGAAGCACTAATATATTGTTCGGCTCTCTGAAATATAGAGACATCATCAGCTGTAACTCTTGCCTTTCCAGAACATGCTGTTTGAGATCGAGCAGAAGGTGTCCTATCTGTCAGAGCTGTCCGTCCACAGTGAGAGCTTGTTATTGGAGGGACGTGCCGAGACCAAAGGAGAAGCAGAGCAACTCACCCTCAAACTACACTCCCTCAAAGACAGCCTTATGGAGCTGCAGCAGATGTTGCAAGACAAACAAGTTGACATACAGGTGAGATCAGAGGTCATGTGTTTCCCCACCATCTTTGTTCTTGTCCTCTCCTGTTCCTTGATTTCAGCTCCCTAGCCCTCCACATTCCCACATATTTTTCCATTTCCCAGCTTTTCCTCCCTCCCTGCCTCTGTGTCATTTTGTTGTGCTGTGCGCTGCATTATGTGACACTGTGTAACACTATCAATGGTAGTATTGTGCAACTACTAAAGGTTGTGTCATGCTCCTTCATAAAAGTCCACTGTTTTCCACGATGGAACAACAAGAGCCTTTGTGTCTCACAATGGGCCTCTAACAACAGACAAAAGGATGCTACCTCATCACATGCTAACACTGAACATACTGCATCAGGTGTGTTTCTGATGATACAACATTTACAGCCTTTTGTCTTTGTGGTTTTATTTCATTTGGAAACAAAATCAGTTGAAAAAAATCATTAATTATCCAAATTGACACCCATTTTTTTAATCTACAGTAAAATCCAATGTTGCTGGTCTTCCTTAGTGTGCTGTTGTAGTTCATTCATTCACAAAATCACTCTACACATAGAAACTACAACAGCTGATTTATCTTATTTCGCTTATTCATATTCAAAGTGGACTTCTGTTAACTGAACTGGACATTATGACGTCATGACGACATAAGTTGTATATGTACCAAGCTCATTCCTTTCTTCCTCAAAAGAAAATACATTTTCCTGTCCATGTTTTTTTCCCAGGGTTCATTGCAGGAACAGGAGGACAGTGAGCCAGACTCATCTCTGTCCCAGAGTCCTAATGTCCAGGATTGGCTTTCACAGGCTCGATCCACACGTACACAGCAACACCATGATAACCTTCTTCAACAGAGGGTATGAGGAAGCTGAACCTTTGCATAGCTCCAATATTAACAGGCCCGAGGGCTGAGCTTATTTTGACCACTCGCTCACTCTTTCAATTACCCGAAGTACAAAATGGCTCATGAAATCCATTTCAGATAGTAATTAGATACTTCTTTTCAGTTAATCTAATATATTTCCTGCATTTCATGTTGACTTCCTAGGAGCTACAGGAGCAAGTAGCTGAGCAGAGGAGGCTGCTTCAGTCTGTAGCCAGTGTTGGAGAAGAGCTGCTCAGCCAACAGAGCACACCCAATGGGGACAGGTAGTTTTCCTCCTCCCTCTATTCTTCTCATGCTTATTTTTTTTATCCCCTCCACAGAAATATCAAACATTTCCAAGAAGCACAATAATTCTGAAATGAGGCGTCTCTGTGATTTTTGCTGTGGTGTGATTTTGTTTGCTTTTACAAGTTTATTTAGAAAAGCTGGGTAAACATTTAATGACATTGGAACTTGCTGGTAAAACAACAATCCAGGAGCCAGTCTCTTCTGACAACACACCTCTTTCCCCCCCTCAGTGAAATGTCCATCCTAGGAGGAGTGTTGCTGGAGGCTGAGACAGTGTCTCCTTTGGACCAGCTGAGACAGCGCTGGGAAAACCTGAATAAAGATCAGAGTACAAAGTTGCAGCTCTCCCTCAACTCCCTGGAACAGGACCAGCTTAGCCCGGTACAAATACCATATTTGTTTGATGTTTAATGTGACATACTGTATGTTTTTAGTGGTCTTACACTCATTACTGTAGGCTGATTTGCATTGTGTTGGTACTTTGTCTTCCTCCCATGTAATTTTACACATGAATTGTTATGTTTGCTGCCATTCTGAGCTTCATATGTTTCTTACTTCTTGTTTGTCACTCTTTTGTGCAGGTCCTGCACCGATCCCGTCTATCCAGTCCCAGTATGGTGTTTAGAGGCGAGTCTGCCAGCCAGGACTCTGGTTCTCCCAGCACTTTGTTTGAGGCATGTAGCCAGACTCTGGAAAGAATGGCCCTAGAGGTGAAGCACAGACTTTCTACCTCATTCTAATCTCTCATAGAGAACAAAAAACGTCTTACTGACAGCTTTCAATGTACTGGGTACATTTTCTTTGTTCTTTCTCATAGGCAACGAGTGGTGACAGTAAAGTGGTAGCTTCATTAGGAGGGACAACAGTCCAGCAGGATCTGTATGCTGCAATTTCAGCCGCCTCTTCCTGGTTGGATGCTGCTGAGAATCAGCTACTCTCTGGTCCTGTGCTGCTGTCTGAAGATACAGAGACACAACTTACAAATCTAGAGGTACTGATGACATTGACAACAACAGAGGTTGTTATAGACACAATAGGTTGACATAAACTGACAACACAATTAACTCTCTACTGGATGAAATATAATCATTATATCACTGACCCCTTCTGTTCAGGTTCTGAATAAACAGCTAAAAGCGATGACCAGGGAAGTAAACCAGTGCAGAGACCTTCTGGGTGGAGGAGCGGGCAGACTGTGTGGGGGAGAGGAGCGGGCCCTGATGGAGGACACTC
The DNA here is from genome assembly GCF_042242105.1 of Pempheris klunzingeri. Lineage (NCBI taxonomy): Eukaryota > Metazoa > Chordata > Actinopteri > Acropomatiformes > Pempheridae > Pempheris > Pempheris klunzingeri. Next base: position 12,653,813 of record NC_092029.1, on the reverse strand, counting down.
TGGAGGGCCTGCAGGAGAGGATGGGTCTGCTGGACTCCACCCTGGAACAGCACTGTGATGGCATGAGGGACAGGCTGCAGGAACACTCAACCTTCCAGGTACTATGGCAAGATTGTCACATCTCTTGATTTCGATAAACTTGGAGCGTGTTTTAATGGTTAGGATGCAAGCCATTCTTAGTGTGAGCATTGTTTTTGTTTCCATTTTGTTTCCAGAATGAACTGCGGATGCTGTTCACAGCTCTGAATGAAAGTAAACACCTGTTGCTACAGAAGATGGCTGGAACTGTGGACAGACCTGCATCCAAACAGATAGAGGTATCATACGGACCAGATATACAGAGCACAAAATATGTAGTTGCCTTTGGGGAGACATTTTCATTAAATGTGTTGCATGTTTTATAGACGTTAACAGAGGTGGAGGAAAGTCTGAGAGAGTTTGAGCAGAGAGTGACTGAGCTTAAGACCAGAGCAGAAGGACGGCAATCTGACCAAATCGCCAACCAAGAACTTCTCAAACTACAGGTAATATTAAATTCTCTGTGGTGCTCATTTCATTTTCTCTTTCACTGTGCCCCGAGGGTCATAACCTTCCACCAATATGATATTTAATGACTAACACGTTGATGTTTTTGTGTAGGATGCATATGAGGAACTGGTGCTGATGGTGGGCTCCAGACGTAGCAGCCTGAACCACGGTTTGTCTCTCAAGGCTCAGTATGAAGCTGCACTTCATGACCTCACGGACCTGGTGGACACCGCCCAGGACAAGATGGCTGCTGATCAAAAGATGACAGTAGCTTCTGTTATAGAGGTCCAGATGTTACTGGACAAACATAAAGTAAGTAAGATAATGAAATGGGAGCAGCATATCACCAAATGCAAAATACTTGTTGTTCATTTATAGACCAATTTCATTCCTCTCTAACATTTTCTTTTAATCATGTTTTCCTTAAATACAGGAGTTTTTCCAGGGTCTGGAATGTCATATGATCCTCACCCAGACGTTCTACAGTAAAGTGTCCGGTCTGGTGGCACAGAGGGAAAGCCAGGTCCTGGAGGAGACCATGGCCTTAGCTCAGAGTGTGCTCAAACAGGCCCACAGGCGGGGAGTGGAGCTGGAGGGCATACTGGAGGTGAGCATGAGTCATTAAGAGAATGACAATAAGAACAGTACAGTTTAGTTAAATGAAACTACATGTAGAACTGTAAATGTAACTTGGCCACTATCTTTCTCCTCTCTGTCCTCAGTCATGGAGCAGGCTTGTGGAAGACTACCAGGCTCTGTGTAGACAGCTGGAGGCTGTGGAGTGTAGCATCCCTACTGTGGGCCTGGTCGAGGAGACAGAGGAAAGACTCATCGAAAGGATCAGTCTCTACCAGGCAAGGGACTTTATACAAACTAAACACAAATATACACAAATAAATTCATTCATTCAGTATCAAGCTGTCATCACACTTACCCTGAAGATGTAGTCAAAATGCTTGTTGGAATATTCATATATCAGTTATCCATCTGCCCTCTCCTCTGTCTTTTAGCATCTGAAGGGCAGCCTAACAGAGCATCAGCCCCAGCTGTACCAAGTCCTGGAAGAGGGCAAGAGGCTTCTTCTGTCCGTTGGCTGTTCAGACTTGGAGACCCAGCTGACCCAGCTGGGAGAACACTGGCTCTCCTCCACCACCAAAGTCAACAAGGAGCTGCACCGCCTTGATTCCACGCTAAAACACTGGAGCAGGTCAGGGTCTAACAATGACCTGAGCTTATTTTTATTTCCCATTGTGTCAAGAATCAAGTTTCAAATCAATCTGTAGCGATGTGAGTCAGCCAGATTGTTTTGGTTTGTAATCCTGTTTGCGGTTCCCGAAGGCTGAATATAATAAAAAAAATAATCCCCTAAATCTTTCAGAAGCTGTCAGAACTAAATGGAAATATCATATTTCGTCCTTTGTATAAATTTCAGGTACCAGAGTGAGTCAGCAGAGTTGAGCCACTGGTTGCAGTCGGCTCTGGACCGGCTGGAGTTCTGGACGACCCAGTCTGTAACAGTGCCTCAGGAGCTGGAAACTGTCAGAGACCACCTCTATGCCTTCCTGGTTAGTTTGGCTATCACATGAGCATTAATCCAGGCATGGTTAGATTCCAACCTCTCTAAATGTCATTTTTGTCTCTGACAGGAGTTTTCCAAAGAGGTGGATGCAAAGTCATCCTTGCGTTCATCTGTGCTAAGCACAGGCAACCAGCTTCTGCGATTGAAAAGAGTAGATACAGCTGGTCTCAGGACAGCGCTGGGCCAAATCGACACACAGTGGGCTGAGCTGTTGACTCGTATTCCTGTAGTACAAGAGAAGCTACACCAGGTCTGAGAACAGCAGCTATTACACTTTTGTCAATTATTATGCAATTTTTTCACTAAATGTTTTTTTTAAGTTTTTGTTTTTGTATCTTTTATGGGACTAATTGGTATTAGCATTACCATGACATAGCTAATGATACTGCATTTTGGCTATCTGTGACATTGTATCCCCCCTGTTCTCTTCCCCTAGTTGCAGATGGAGAAGTTGGCATCACGGCACGCCATCACAGAGCTGATGAGCTGGATTTCTCTCATGGAGAACATCATAGAGGAAGACCAGGACAAAATCATGGGAGCTGTAGGCTCAGAGGTGGTCCAGAACTTCTTGCAGAAGTACAAGGTACAAAACGGTAGTTGTACCATTTTGATCAAGCAGCAAAGGAACTCCCTCATCACAGTCTCATCATGTCTCTTTGTATTTCACAGGGTTTCCGCATAGATCTGACCTGTAAGCAGTTGACTGTGGACTTTGTAAACCAGTCAGTGCTCCAGATCAGCAGTCAGGATGTTGAGGGAAAGCGCAGTGACAAAACAGATTTTGCTGAGAAGCTGGGAGCTATGAACAGACGATGGCAAATACTACAGGGGCTCATCACTGAAAAGGTAATTCTACAGCCAGTCAAGAATTAGATCTGAAATCTTTGACTGTTTTCTTCTTATATTTTTTGTTACCTGTTTCTGAGTTGTGACATGGTTCTGAATTTTGTTTGTATTTTAGATTCAACTTTTGGAGGGACTTTTGGAAGGTTGGTTGGAGCATGAAAATGGAGTTCAGGCCTTGAAAACCTGGCTCACACTACAGGAGGAGAAACTGAAGAAGAGACACAGGATAGAGGATGTAGCATCAGTGCAGAATGCACTGAAAGACTGTCAGGTACACATTCATGCAGCACTGAATGCCAAACACAATTTGAGTTTTTACGTCTGTATTTCTGAAAATTAAAAAAATATATATTTTGTTGTTGTAGGAGTTGGAGGAATTAGTGAAGGAAAAAGAGAAGGATCTAGAGAAAGCTGAGGAACGAGGAAATGCTCTCATCCAGGATAAGAAAGGAGCAGCCTGCTCTGCTGTCAAGGAGACCCTCAAAGGACTGAACCAATCCTGGGCTCATTTGGACCACATGGTGAGTTTCTTGGACGCTTTACTCTTGTGGTTATTACCTGACTTTTCCACTGTGTGATTTATGACACTTACACATTTTGTCTATCATCATTCCCATCAGATAAGTCAGATGAAGGTGAGCCTGCGGTCGGTGCTAGAGCAGTGGACGCTTTACCGGCGAGCTTCAGAGGAGATAAATGGTTACCTGATGGAGGGGAGGTACTCTCTGTCCAGGCTGTGCCTCCTTAATGGGTCCCTAGAGGCAGTGCAGCAGCAGGTGGAGAGTCTGGAGGTGAGGAGTGCAAAAAATAGACTGCCCTCTTTATTTTGGAAAAGTAGCACACCCCTAAAAAACTTTGTATCAGTTTAAGGCACACAAAGTCATTGCTAAGGTATTTTACAGCAACAACTGTTGAAGGTCAATGTGAAAAGGAACATTTACACAGTGTTCAAAAGACAATTGTCAGTGGCGTCTTTTGAGATTTGTCATGAGCAACATGTTTAAATTTATCAAACAATGATGAAATTGATGAAATTAACGTTTAGTGGGTGTTGTTTTTAAGAACCTGCAGGAAGAGATGGATAAACAAGAGAGCAGCCTGAGGAAGTTTGGCTCTGTAACACACCAGCTTCTGACAGAGAGCCACCCATCTGTGGCTGAAACCCTAAACAGAGCCCTACGGGATGTCAACATCAGGTAAGGATAATAAAACACATCTCGGATTGTCCTTAACTAGCTTCTGAGTGGAGGTCAATACTGTATGTAACTATATGTTTCTCCTCCTCTGTAATAGGTGGAACCATCTACTAGAGCAGATCTCAGAGCAACTGAGGAGCAGTAAAGCCCTGCTGGGTTTGTGGCAGCGTTACAAGTCACTGTACGGCCAGTGTGTTACAGCAGTTCAGAAACAGGAGGAGCGAGCTGATCGCTTGCTGAAAAGCGCCACCGACAGGGAGATCACAGAGGAGGAAAGCAGCGCCTGGATAGCAGACTGCCATGTAAGTAGAGATGGGGAATGTAGCATGTGAATGTATTTTATTTTTAATATTTTATCAATATCAATAGTTACTTAATGGGTCATAGTCAATGCTTTAAACATCAATAATAGTCCAGGACTTTTTGTGTAATTTTAGATTATCACTACATTCCCCATTTTGTGGGAGGAGACATTTTCCTGCTTACCCTCAATCTCCTTTGGTTTTCAAGATCTTGTGAATAAGCTCCAAAACGGATTGTCAGTTCACTATGTGGATTCACAAAGCCTCTATCCCCTCTGCAGAATACCAAATTGCACCCTGCCCCTTTTGTCTGCTTGAATGTAGAGTCACAACACAGTCCAACAAAAGCCTTTTGAAAAGGAGACTGCAGAGGGAAAGACAGGCCCCTGATTTACACTACAGGGGTCCCCCGGTGTCACGCTGGGCTTGTAGGGCCTTGCTGGGCGATGTCTAGAGACACGCTGTCCTAATACTGTAAGCAGACCGTTGTTTTGACTGAGGATCACTTGAGTAAACAGTTACTGGTTGTTGGCACCAGTTATGGCTGTCCTTTTTATAAAAAAGCTTTACACAGAACCTTTATTTTACTTATTTTACTTTATTTATTGAAATCATACTTTCATGACTTCAAAAGCAAAGCTTTTTGCTTTTGAAGTCATGAAAATATCACAAATGGAGTCTTTTCAAAATCCCCTTAATTCCTGACATTTTGGGTTCCCATACAAAATCTTCTTTTCCCACTATGTCCTTTATTAGCTTCGCATTAAATATGCAGCACTGTTGTCCCTGTGCTATTCGTATGCATGTAAATACCATAACTTTGTGTAGCTCTAACCTTCCTCTCTCTGATGACATTACTCTTGCAGACATGCCTTGGTGACCAGGCCTCTGTGCAACAGTCCCTCCAGCAGCTGCAGATTTTAGGGGAACAGCTGAAGAGCCAAGTTGACGCCTCCTCCTCGGCAGCCCTCCAGTCCGACCACCTGTCACTCGCACATCGTCTGGCAACACTGGAGCACGCCCTTCACAGGCAGCAGGAAGTACTGCAGGTAGGATGGTATAAAACCCCAATACAGGAATAGGGAGATATGAGAGGTAGGCCATACTCTCACTGTGTCTGTCTCATTGTTTGTAGTCTGGATCTCAGGCCTGTGAGGGTTTCAGAGAACAGTTGGACACGCTGATCCGTAAAGCTGAGGAGGCTGAGGAGGTGCTGAGGGAGTCTGACTCAGTCGGCACACCAGAGCTCACTGTGGTCCAGACACGTATGGAAAAATTGAAGGTGTGTCTGAAGGTTGTTGTGTCATCTGTCTTTGAACATAAGATGTTTTTTCATCACAAAGACTGGGTATCTGTTTGAATTTAAAAATCTTTGCATTAAATGAAGTCACATTTTTCTTTCAGTCTAAATTAGTTCTGTAGGATGTCCTACTGACAGTGTGTAATAATGTGTTCCCAGGTTCACCTGTTGAAGCTGAGCAGTCTGTCTCCAGACCTTGAACGTGTTAACGAGTTGGTGTACAGACTACCCGTCAGTGACAGAGACGTTAAACGGCTGCAAAGTCTCAACAGAGCCTGGGCGGCTCACTGTGCTCATCTCACCGAGAGGTTCAGGTACCTAAAATGTTCATATTTCACTTATTTGTAGTACTGAGCACCACCATACAGTATGTCAAACACCTACCAAAATAGATTTTTGAAAAAGCATTAACAATGTACTTCCTCCTGTCCCTCTCCAGTAAACTGCAGGCAGTGCTGCTCCAGCAGCAGAGTTTCCTCCAGAAGTGTGAGGCGTGGATGGACTTCCTGTCTCAAACTGACCAGAAGCTGGCTGCTGAAATCTCTGGCAACTGCCAGAGTCTGCTGGAGCAGCAGAGAGACCATGAGGTAAAAGACACATTAAAAGCACGTACTAATGTGCATTTTGTATGTGCATTTCTGTTATTAATATATGTATGTGCACTTGCAGTTGTTCCAGGCAGAGATGTTTAGTAGGCAACAGATTCTCTACTCCATCATCAATGATGGTCATCGTATGTTGGACCAGGGACAAGTGGATGACAGGTAAACAAACATTCCTATCCAACAATTCAATTGTCTCATGAAAAAAATCTATATTCAGATCTCACTCTTGCCCACCTTACAGAGATGACTTCAGTGTGAAGCTGGCCTTGTTAAGCAATCAGTGGCAGGGTGTAGTAAGGCGGGCCCAGCAGCGAAGGGGCATTATTGACAGTCTGGTCCGCCAGTGGCAGAACTACCGTGAGATGTCAGATAAGTTGCTGCAATGGCTTCAAGAAGTGACCCGTGATCCAGATGTGCATCAGCCAGGAGAACCAGTGGCCCTGCAGCAGGCCAGAAACCTGTTACATCAGATTCAGGTAGGTTACAACACTATGGAGGAGTTTTTCACGTCCTTCACTTCACTCATCACCTTATTCAGATTGTCATAAATATTTATGCTTGTTCTCTCTGTAAGTCACAATTCTAATTTAAACAAATTTCAAATTTATAGCAGGTGGATGAGGTTGGGGATGGGTTCACTCACTAACACCTCTACTTTGCCCTGAAGTCATTATTTTCTCATAGACCTTGTTTAAAAAGTTTGCATCATTTATGAGGGCACTAGAAGAAGCTCATCTAAATAACGCAAAGCTTAATTTTTTCAAATCTATCATGTTCGATCTATGCAAACATATAAAACTTTTCCTGCCACTCTTTTGACTCAGTGGCTCTCCTCATATTTCATGTTTTAATTAAAAATTAAACTGACTTAAGCAAATCTAAACCTAAACCATCTAAGCTGATAAACCCTCACCCCTCCTCCAACCTTAGACTCCCTTAGTTAACCTGTACTCCCTGTGCCCATTGTCCCTCGCTCTGCACCTCCAGCTGAGGGAGCGAGTGCTCCAGCGGCAGCAGGGAGGCTACCTCCTGACGGTGGAGGCCGGCAGGAGCCTGCTGCTATCAGCCGACGCCAGGGCTGAGTCCACCCTGCAGACAGAGCTGATGGAGATTCAGGAGAGGTGGAGGCACGCCCACCACCGACTGGACCAGCAGAGGAGAGAGCTGCACAGCTTACTCAAGGTCAGACAAACTACACTTGGAATTATTCTTTTCTTGGTTGTGTAAGCTACAGTAACATCATGTGATAATGTAACATACAGACTAGTAGTAGTGTCTTTTACATTTAATTGTACCCTGATATTTCTAAGGCATACAACATAAGGGGAGATACAACTGATCAGTGCTGTATCATAGGACATCCTATAATAATGCAGTACACGATAATATACACACAATACACAGTTTGTATTTAAAGCTAAGCTAGAAGCTGTCTCTGTACCATAATGCAGCGTAAAGGTGCAGTGAAGGGTACTGAAGGGCATCAGAGCCCTTAATAAAGCTGTCTGGTTGTACATGCAGGGCAGTGAAACCAGGTTATTTCATGAATTATGTAACTCTGCACCTTAAGTCCTGAGCAGAGGACAGAGATAGAGCACGCTCATGTCTGTCCTCAGGGCTTACAGCCACATAAACACACACATGCAGCACATGGAGAGTGTGTGTGCAGTGAGCTGTAATGATGTGATCCCTGTTTTGAATGGGACCGAGTGACACAGTTTAAAAGATGCATCCGGGAATTTGGGTATTTTGTTGGCTCCCTCCTCTTAATCTTATTCTCCCACAATCTTACTCACTCTCTCTCTCTCCTCTCTCTCTCCTCCTTTGTTTGCACTTAGAAAGCAGCTAGTGTAGCTATTCTAGTCATAGCCTGGCTGTTCATGTACCATGACTCTTGCTTCAGGTATGCCAGTTTGCTGCAGCCTCTTTTACCAAATATTACCCTGTTTCATCCTGAATTGGACTTTTTTTCTTGGACTCTAAAAATAGTTGTAATCTGTGCCCTTTGGAACAGAACCTCCCCCTTTTGTCATGAAGCTGTGTTATTTCTCTTCTTTGGCTGTTGGATTTTAGCTGTATCATGGTGTTGTTTGGGAGCTTCAGAGCTGAGTGGGCTGTGTATAGCATGATGATTGATGTGGCCTGACTTCAGCCTTGGGTTAGTGTGTGTGTGTGTGTGTGTGTGTGTGTTTGTGTGTGTCTGTTGTATGCTCTAATTCTTACCGTGTGTCTTTCTGTTTGTGTGTAGAACTGGGAGCGATGTGAAAAGGGCATAAATGCATCACTGGAGAAGCTGAGGTCCTTCAAGAGAAAGCTGTCTGTGCCTCTGCCTGACCACCACGAAGAGCTACACTCAGAGCAAATCAGATGCAAGGTGAGAAAAATCTAAGACATATCTCACACACACACATTCAAATTGTTTCTTCCCTCCAGATTATTTTCTATCTTCATTTCCCTGTTTCTATGCAATCTCAGTGCAGTATCTCACTGGCTATTTCTCTCATATGCATTATATACACATACGCATGTTACTCTCACTGTCTCTCTTAGCCTTTCTCTCTGTTCTAAACACTGACACACACACACACACACAGATACAGACATGTCCTCCCTCTACCCCTTAATCTGGCTACAGGGACAAACAGATAAAAAGACAGACCAGCAGCAGCAATTTTTAAAAAAACATCTTTATCTGTCAGCTGCTGTCTCATTGTGTGACCTTGCTTGTTCAGCTTGTGTTGGTATAAATGTTGCATATTCTCCTGCAGGGGCAAAACAACTCCAGTCTTTAGCTAATGTAGACAATTCTGCTTGTCGTTTTTTGTAGTATTAGTATTGGTTGGGAAACTCTTATTTTCCTTGTTTGTTTCCACAGCAACCATACAATTTCTGTGTGAAAATTCACATTATGGTCATTTGCAGTTAGTGTTAACCACTGGACACTGTATGCAGTCATTTGTCATGCATGACATGTCCTCCTTGGGGAGGAGAAGGGCTGTGAGAGTAGCTGCACATAGTTAGCATCAGCTGAGGAGAGAGAGGGGGTTGGGAGAGAGAAACAGAGGGTGCGTGCGCATGAGAGAGAGAGAGAGAGAGAGAGAGAGAGAGAGCATCCCTGTTTGCGGTGGGGGTGTATTTATATGTGTGCTTCCTTTTGTGTGTGCTGAGTAATTGAGACATTCTTCTGGTCCAGAGGTGATTACACCGCAGCAAACCGTCACAGTGACGGAGGAGAAAATGCAAGGTTAGATGGGTCTGTTACCTTATCCTGCCTTTAACCTCGTAGCTGCTGTATCTTCTTTTAATGTAACATATCACTGTTATTCTTATGCAAATTTTTGCATTCAGAAGAAAATTTGTGTCTTTTCTTTCTCGCTGTAATATTCATTGTCACTTTGCTGTGTTGCTTTTCCTCAACAAGATTTCTGATGGTGCAGCAGCTGCAGTTGAGCGTTCTGTTCTGTGGTTTTCTTGCTCTATTTGACTATAGCTGTTGGTTAAAAGGAGAAAAAACAAGCCAATCTGAGGATATCTTTGCATGTAAGACCATGGATCACTTCACGGTGGGTTTTACATCATTTCTTGTCATGTCATGTGGATGCAGGAGTTGGAGAGCAGCATAGAGGGCTGGACCGATGACCTCACTTCCTTGTTCCTGCTGAGGGATTCCTTGGAGGGCGTGGTCAGTGCAGATGACATCACAGTCCTACAGGAACGCCTCCAGCTGCTACAGTGCCAATGGGAGGAGATCTGCCACCAGGTAGATTTACACAGTACACATGGCCATGACTGTTTTTTCTTGGGTGTGCTGTCCCAAAAAGTGCTCACAGTATTTTCTCTGTGAAATCTAGTTTGTGGTTTTGTTACATCCTGGAGGGTCTTTTCACTCAGTGGATTTAACTTGAGCCCTTTGCTTCACCCAATTAGTTGAAGCATTCAGAAAATAAAGAGGCAAAAAAGAGAGACCTTATTTAAATAAAAATATGATAATAATGTTGGCCTGTGCACAGCTCATGTTGTCATGCAGTACAGATCCCTGCTGAAGATAGACAGTTATAACAGCTGTTGTACAGAGTGACAGAGTGAGAGTTCAGCTGTGGTTAACTTTTCACATCCACAGCCAACACTTGAGGCGCCCCAGGGCCTACAGTGTTATTGTGAAGAGGATTAGAAGAATTAATAGGACTGGGCATTTTCTGCATTGTGCAATGCCTAATTATTTTATCTTTGAGATTATCTTCCATAAATTCTGTTCTTTCCTGCTACTAAACCACCCAATTGTCACATCTTTTTCATGTTTTGACTGTTTTTCATCATCCTTCTGCACTTTCCACATCTTTTCTTCCCTTTCTCGTGCCCTCTATCTGACAAACCCCCCCTCTGTCCTCCCCTTTGTCCCCTTAGCTTTCCCTGCGCAGGCAGCAGGTGAGCGAGAAGTTGAATGAGTGGGCAGTGTTCAATGAGAAGAACAAGGAGCTATGTGAGTGGCTCACACAGATGGAGAGCAAAGTCTCTCAAAATGGAGACATCAGCATTGAAGAGATGATCGAAAAGCTGCGCAAGGTGATTTCAGCACACCATCTTTAACAAAAAACACACATGCATTGAGAATTAGATAGAATAAGTAAACAATTACTAGTTTAAACTTGAACTAGTTAAGCATTAGAGTTATTGTCAAGAGTCAGTGGCATAGTTGGAACAATGAAGAGTGTCTGCTAAAAAACATCTTTTACAAAATAGTGTAATTTGAATGCAGCCCCATCAAAAATAGTATTTACCACACAGAGTACATTGCTCTAGAAATTAGATCATGCAACTGTGAATTAGAGCTAACACACACACATATACTGTGCACCACAATCACACCTTTCTATGTTGACCTGCTTGGTGTGTCTCTCCCAGGACTACCAGGAGGAGATCAGTGTAGCTCAGGAGAACAAGCAGCAGCTGCAGGTTATGGGCGAGCGCCTGGCCAGGGCCAGCCAAGACAGCAAGGCGGCCGAAATCCAGCACAAACTCAGCAAAGTCAGCGAGCGCTGGCAACACCTGCTGGACCTCATCGCTGCCAGGTGGGTGTTTTCTCAAGAACAGGAGGAGAGTGTTGCTTGATAGCAGAGTTCAAGTGGGTTCTGTGAAGGCGGAGACTTTTTGTAAGTAGCTGTGAGTAAGTAGTTCAAATGTCATCTGTATCACAGTGCTTCAGAAATATGGTTCAAACACCTCATGGTCCTGAAAATAAAGTCTATGGATATGGATAATAGTATTGATCATCGCTAACATCAGTTGTAAGGACATAAGTAGCATTTAATAAGTGTAAAAAATGTGTCTACCAGGACAACCAGCGACACTCACAGTATCATTTAAATGAAAAGAAAAAGAGAAAAGTAACTTTGTCACCATGCTAACTCTTCACCCTACACATCCCACGCTACATCACGCCTCCTAGTGGAGAATGTTTTTTATTAGTGAAGGCATGCTTTGGCCTCACTTCGTTACCATGGTATTCCTCATGACGATCCAGCACATGTGATGGGGAATTCATTTTCCCACGAAGCTGCTGAGGCATTTCCTGTGCTCCTTGCGGGTGTCAGTGGAGCTGCAAACCAAGCAGAGAGAGGTCACATTCCTCATCCCTCTCCGACTCTCTTCTTTTTTCTGAATCTTCCTTTTTGGCTCTCCTGTCTTGTACTGACTCGAAACTGGTGTGAAGTAGTTGGAGATAGAGCCTTCTTCCACATTTTTGAGTTGATTTAATATGGAGAACATCAAATCCTTTTCTGTATGTTGACCTGACTCAAACTTTGGATCTTAGTACCCCAGCTGCCCCATTCCCCTCCTGTTGTCCTCCGGCTGTTGCCCTGTGGGACTGTACTGGAAGAGGGAAGAAGTGGAGGCCCATGTCTGACCTCATACAGACAGCTGCACTCTCTTTGTCTTTTATATCCGCCCTTTACTTGAAAACAGAAGAGACAGTTTTGTAGCTGTCACAGGGAGTAGAATACTTCACAATCTAGCGTTTTACTTGTGGATTAATTTATTTTGACAATTTCTGGAGTTTTTATTTTCTGAGGAATCAAGGATCTATTATTCCCCCCCAAACATGTTTTACTGGAATCTTTTTCCTCTTGTTGTGCACTCTCCATCGAAGATTAATCACATGCATGGAGCCTCCAGCCTTTGCTTCTGTTCACACTCCCTTTGTGTGGATTTGCTGTGTGATACTCCAGCACAGGCCAGCTCTGCGGCACATGCCTCTGACTGTAAGTCTGTTTTTAGACACAGCAGCACTTGTCACTCTCAGGCACTCTCTCACACACACACACACACACACACATATACACTCGTGCCTGTTTGGGGTTCTCTTTTTTTAACCTTGGAGAGCAACAGTTGATAAGTCACAGTTGTGCCACCCCACCACTACCTGCTCGCCCTCCCCTTCTGCACAGCCAGACTTTAGAGAAAGTCCCATGTGGAGCACGCAGACGAAAGAGAAGAGTGTTTGAATCGACAACGTACCGCTTCCTCACATTAACGTTGCCTTTGGGAATCCCGCACCCACATGGTTTTGGATTTAGGGACAGACGATATGGCAGGATGCCCGAGCGAGGATCTGCCGGATTGCGACTGCGATGTCAACAGGCAGGAAAAAAAATCTGAATTATGTTGAGGCTGTTTTTTTAAGATTTTATCAAAGAGTGAATCAGACTCATATGATTCCCTCATGCAGAACTTATTTTTCTCATGCACTTAAAATAGATTTTGTGGTGTTTTTAACCAGCTCCTGCAATGTAGAATAGCACATACTGTGAATAAGAGTTAAGAGTCAAATAACTAGGGCACATTTCTAATCTTTTCTATGATTGTGTCAAGCGTGTTTCTATTCTATGTAGAGTTTTAGAAGGCTCTTCTTTCTGCAGTATTTGTTTTATTTATTTTATTCTAGCTTCATTGTTAAGTACAGAGTTGGTATAACTAGTGTGGCAAAAATGATTTCGAAATGTTGTTTTAACCAGTATGCATGAGTTTGAGATTGCATCACAAGACAATACAATACAATACGTTCCAGACAGTTAAAATGAAAACAGTGAAAATAGCAGGTGTGTTACTGCCACTGCTTTTGTGAGTGTAACAACATTGTTTGATTGACATCGAAGTTAACCCGACTTCATGCAGTGAAGCTGTGCTACCTGTACAACAACAAGCGTATACATTTTATTTGATTGCAGTTTGGATTTGACCAAGAATTTGAGTGTGCAGTGGATCGTGTGTGACACTGTCCAAAACATTGACCTGCAACATAAACAGTGTGTTTTATGGTTTGTCATATTAACTACGAAACCTGTGCAGGAATCCGTCAACACATTTCTCCCTTACCACACTGCCTGCCTCAGTGTTTACACCTGACTCTGACTCCCTCTTTGACTTTCCTAACAGGGTGAAGAAGTTGAGGGAGACTCTGGTGGCGGTGCAACAGTTAGATAAAAACATGAGCAGCCTGCGATCATGGCTGGCTCACATCGAGACGGAGCTGTCCAGGCCCATCGTCTACGACACCTGCAACGACCAGGAGATTCAGAAGAAACTCAACCAGCAGCAGGCAAGCGGGACCACACACAAACTGTCCTGGGCTACAAAAACGAGAACTGACAATGTGATTACAGGCTTCTGATGAATGCAAAATGAACCAGCACATTCTCTGTTTAAGAGTTCAAAGATTTTGCAGAATCTGACCAACATGTGGTAATAACATCCTACAGACATACTACAAGACACATTCACCTTCACAGACACAAACAAGCACACATGCACTTTGTGAGTTTGTACTTTTCTGTAAACACTAAATAATAGCAGAACAATATGACTCAAACTGAGTTGGTGGAAAATGACTGAACGACACTGAACACATGTGGAAATCACAGCATGACTCATGCATACATCCCTGGCTGTTTGTTTAAAGCTAGCCCTCAGTCAGCATCAATGTCCTTCCTGCTGCCAAGATACCGCTCTAAATGTGGACTGGATTCTGAGACCCCACTGACCTCCTTCCTCTCCAGAGCTGCAGAGTTAGCTAGCACATGCATTTACTATAGTTTGGCGGGGTGGCTGTGTTCCTCCTGTACACTGCTGGGAGATATTTGCTAATTTACAGCATAAAAGGAGCTTGCTTTCTGTTATAAAACACAGTGACAAGCATGTGAAGAGCAAAGCCGGGAAGGAGGGGCCAGACCAGACATCCTTTAAAAACACATTTCTCCTGCAAAAACAACCTTTAAATGCTGCGAAAATGAAGTTGTTGTTCTGAATGATTTGCAGGAGCTACAGAGGGACATAGAGAAACATAGCACGGGTGTGGCGTCAGTGTTGAACCTGTGTGAAGTCCTGCTGCACGACTGCGATGCCTGCTCCACAGAGACAGAGTGTGACTCCATCCAGCAGGCTACCAGAGGGCTGGACAGACGCTGGAGGAACATCTGCGCCATGTCCATGGAGAGGAGGCTTAAGTCAGTGCCTCTGCATGCAAACACTGCTAGACAGCACATTTTAGTGTTCAAAGAGTTTTCAAAGTTGCCAAGTTCCGTTTAACCATACACATTTGAGATGCTCACATTAAAGATGTGTCAGTTTGTGTCCTTAATGAGCCATCCAGTATGTTACATATAAATATATGTACAGATGCACTTGATGCTAGCCAAAGCCCATTGCCTCCTACAGTATACTGTATTTCTGCTGATTATACTACCATCAATCATACAATCATGTTTATATTTAAGTTTGAAATGTGGCTTTGACATTACTGACAGATTTTTCTTTGCAGGATTGAGGAAACGTGGAGGTTGTGGCAGAAGTTTCTGGATGATTACTCCAGGTTTGAGGATTGGCTGAAGACCTCAGAAAGGACTGCAGCTCTGCCCAACTCCTCTGGAGTTTTGTATACTGTCGCCAAAGAGGAGCATAAAAAGTTTGAGGTGGGTCTCTTTCACTTTTATTGACAGAATGTGGAGTAAAAGACAGCTGCAGTTGCAGTGTGTGTGTGTGCAATGTACATAACTTAGGAAAATAAAAACAGAGCAAATTAATGGCATGTTTAAAATTATTTAAATGCAAGGGTTTCATACTTGTATGCTTTCATGTTTTTTGTTTCCTGTCAGACATTTCTCCATGAGAGCAAAATAAATCTCTAGACAGTCCCTGCAGGGTAGAGGAAACATAGAAAAAAGAGAAAAGAGTGTCATGTTGCTCAAACTTGTCTGCACTGGTCTGCTCAGCTGCTGCAGTCTATCACTGTGCACGTGCACATTCCTGCTTGCTGGCAAGCCGGATTGGAAAGTTCAGTTCAGTTCAGTTAGTTAAACATAGTTTGACTCTGCATATATCTGCAGAACAGACAATAGGTTTACAGATTTTACTGGCCAGTTTTTGGCCTCGTTAATTATTTGTTTTCTTTGTGCATGCACTTAAAAGAATAAGTTTTAAGAAAAATATATTATTGCTTGTTACTTGCAAATAGGTGTGTCCTATTCAGCTTTTATTTGTGTGTGTGTGTGTGTGTATGGCAGGCCTTCCAGCGGCAGGTGCAGGAGTGCCTGACCCAGCTGGAGCTCATTAACAAACAGTACCGTCGTCTGGCCCGCGAGAACCGCACCGACTCCTCCTACCGACTCAGAGAAATGGTGCATGATGGGAACAAGCGATGGGATAACCTGCAGAAGAGGGTGGCCGCCATCCTGCGTAGACTCAAGGTAAAATCATTTTTGATTGTTGACCTAATGACTGAGGTCTCTCAGGAATTTTGGCTCTAATTTAACAGCTAATTTCCTTTTTATTTTGTCTGGGAAACTCTTTTTTCTATTATTCTATTTAGCTGCAGGTAATATTAACAAATTATCGCCATATCCAACATCCAGTAGTATAATTCATTAAGAAACAACCATATCAAATTTGAAAAAAAATGAAAAGGAAAACAGTAAATTATGGTTGTTTGAATGTCTCTCTTTGTTCATTCAGCACTTCATCACTCAGAGGGAGGAGTTTGAGACTGCACGAGACAGCATCCTGGTGTGGCTGACTGAGATGGACCTCCAGCTGACCAACATCGAGCACTTCTCCGAGTGTGACGTTCAGGCCAAGATAAAACAGCTCAAGGTTAGGGTTTGTTTTTTTTTATCCTTTTCTAATATTGTACTATGTACTATCTGCTACAGGTATGGGGTAACCAAATTCCATTGCAGATTTTTTTTTTTTTTTTTTTTATTGTAGAGAAGAGATGTAGAAAATGTAGAAAAATAAACAAATGCAATCATACAAATAGATTTTAAAAATTCCTTGGCTGTGTTCCAGTGCTGAAAACATTATTGACTTACTTAAGCAGAAATCCAAAATAGCCAAACATTTGCTGGCTAAAGACATTCATATAATATATAACATACATAAACATAAAATTGCTGCATTGACAATCCTAAAGAACAAAACAAAACCTAAAGCAAAAATGCTCATCCTGAGTTAACAAATGGAAATCTAAACAAAATGTAGTACATTTATTGCAATAGATGGAAAATATATCAAGTATTTAGAAAAAATAGATTCTACAAGCTTGGAAACAGCATTGATTTCTTTACTGTAAATTGAAAACTTTCAAGTTTTTTGACCATTTGGAGGCGTCACTTTGAGCTAACTAGCTGACTAAACTGTGTTGGGAATCTTCTGTGATTTAAACTTTTTTTTGATACACAACTAATTAAATACTCAAAATGATCAATAAATTATTAGATAATCTCCATTATTGTTGGTTGCGGTTCTCCTTTTCTCTGATGTCTGTTATGTTGTGTGTTTCTCAGGCGTTCCAGCAGGAGATCTGCCTGAACACAGGGAAGATTGAGCAGGTGTTCAGACAGGGTGAATCTCTGATTGAGAAGAGCGAACCTCTGGATGCAGCCGTCATTGAGGAGGAGCTGGAGGAGCTGCAGAGATACTGCCAGGAGGTCTTCGGACGAGTCGACAGATACTACAAGAAGCTAACACGACTGCCTGTGAGTAAAGATTTTGATTGGATTTAGACAGCATGAACTCAGGTAGCATGCAGGAATACAAAAATTATCAAACAATATTGCTTTAGTGGAAATGGACATGAAACATAAGTAAATTAATAAAAGACATTTATGTCTGGTGCTTGTAAAGGGCCAAGGGGATCTCGGATATGCAGCTCTACTCTCTCTCAAAATGTATTAAAAATGACTTCTTCACAGAACAGATTTGCATCAGAGCTACATATCAAACATGGACGTCCAAGAAGACATGATCCTCTGTGAAGCACGAGTCACTGTTTAATGTATAAACTCCTGACTGAGTCTGACTGTGAAGAGAAGTGAAGTGTGTGTAGAGACTTGATGTGGCAGCAAACAGTTGACTCAGTGAAGTCAAAGTGCTCTGAAAACACTTTACAGAATTTACACTTGAGCTGTCCTCCTTCACCACCTGTGACAGGGTGAGAACACATGTCCAACCTAGAAGTAGTTTCACACAGACTGCTGGTGAGGAACAGAATACACACTCATGTTATATTTGCGCCAGTCCGTATAGCACACACACCCCTCTTCACAAAGCGCACTCTCACACCTCTTAGTTACACTTGCTTTAAAACTCTATAACCTTTACAGTGGGTGACCCTCCTATCATGTTGCTCTCCTTTCGCTTACCTACATTTTCCTGTCCTTCTCTCCCAGCTGGCTGATGATGAGCTCGATGGTTCAGACAGAGAGCTGGACATGGAGGAAGGCGGCGACCTCTCTGAGCTGCAGTGGGTCGACTCCTCCCTTCCCCGGACATCCAGCCGTCCGGCCTCGGGTACGACTGCCCTCATCCGTGCAGACCGCTCTGGACGTGACACCCCGGCAAGCGTGGACTCCATCCCATTAGAGTGGGACCACGACTACGACCTGAGCAGAGATCTGGAGAGCCCCGGAGGGAGAGGACACAGGGAAAGGAGCCAAGGGCAAGAGGAGGAGGATGAGTATCTGAGGACGGCCACCACGGTGCTGTCAGGTTGGTTAAACTTTACCTCTGTACTGTATCATGTATGACTTGATGGATATTAGGTGATAGGAGTCTAAAAGAAAAGTAACAAACAAAATTCAAAGAGCTCTGAGGTGAATGTCCAAATCTGGCATGAGGACATCAGTGCCAAATCCTTATTGATCAGCACAGATATCACAATCAGTCATATCCACATTATGAGCAGTGTATGTTGTATGTCTCTCTTCCCAGATGTAGTTATCCCAGAGAGCCCAGAGGCCTATATAAAACTGACTGAGAACACATTGAAATCGTCCTCTGGTAGGAATCAGCAGCCCCCCGGTGCCACAGCATGTGATAGGAGAGCATGTCATAAACTAAAACACACGTTTTTTTAACTGAGTTTTACTGCCACACATGGAAGCATCATTCAGGCTGCATGTCCCACCATCCAGACCAAATCTTTGCATTTTAAAAACGCAAAGACGACATCATTGCATGCTGAAGTCCAGATCACTAAATGCTAATCTCATTTCATTTTTATTTGTGTTTGTTTTCTGTCATTTATTTCACAGTTAACAATATCATTGTTATTGTGTTTAAACCCGACCTCTGTGTTCTGTTCTGCCATGACTTGTCATTGTTTTGCATTTTAGACTAATGCATGACATAACAGCATCAGTCTACATCAACAGCATGCTAACAGAAAACCTTGCCATGGAAAACTTTACCCTCCCAGTCTTCTTGACCCTGTTGTGGCCTCTGTGCAGGTGAGCCAGGCCAGCTAGAGGCCAGCCTCAGACAGTTGGATCAGGCTCTGGATGCAGGACGATACCACCTCCAGCAGAGAGAGGCCACCGCCAACCGCTCCAGCCCCGACATCGACTCCACCTACATGGGCTATGTGAGTCCTGTTGCTTTGTGTTTTAAAGAGAACAAACACTTTTTGGTGCTAAATACCAAATACGTGTAATTAACTTTCCCCTCCAGATGCGTCTGATGGGAGAGTGTCGAGGCAGTATAGATGCTGTGAAGAGAGCAGAGGGAGAGCTGACTGAAGACGAGGATGGCATGCCGGGACTCACCAACCCCACCAGCGCAGAGAACCAGAGCGCAGGTCCGTTACACACAAAACACACAGCACATACACATCATCTCCAGATGCCACAGACAGATGACCCTCCTCCTGTAACTACTGTGTGAGCTGCATTAAACTGACCGGACTGTTTTCCTCAGGAGTGATTGAGCGCTGGGAGCTGATCCAGGCTCAGTCTCTGAGTGAGAAGCACAGGCAGAAGCAGAACCTGCAACAGTGGCAGAAGCTGATCTCAGACCTGCAGACCATGAGGGCCTGGTTGGGTCAGTCTGAGGCTGAGCTCAGCCAGCTGAGAGGGCTCGATCTCAGCACGGACATACACACCATGCAGCAGAGAATCAAGAAGCGCAAGGTTTCAATTCAATTCAATTCAATTAAATTCAATTTATTTTGTATAGCCCAATAACAGAGTTGTCCCACAGTGCTTTACAAAGTTCACAGGTTTGTTTACTGCATGTCTGTGAGTGTTTGTCTATTGTCTAGTATTGAATGTTGAATTTTGTTTGTTAGATTTGTTTGTTGGCAAATTTCAACCTTCAGTTTTGTAGTGTCAGTTTTTTCTCATTCTTATCTTGTGCACACTCAGCTAGTATCTGTGTCAGTCCCTGTACTGTACAATCCCAGGAATTGAACATGAAGCACAGTTTATCTGCAGTAATTTGACCCCACTGGCCTTGTTTATAATGTCCTACTTCACGTGCAGGACACTGACACTCACACTTCGACTCACTCACACACACACACACACACAATCACGCTTCAGTACGTGGTACATGGTGCCTGTAAATCATTTGGCAAGATATCGCTATTCTATAAATACACCTTTCTGAAGCCTAATAATGAACATCTAACGCATCCCAACCACCTCAGCCTGATCCTGCCACATTCTCATCTACTCACATATTCACATCTTCATCAGTGTCATGTAGATGCTGTTCTGAATACTTTCCTCTGTGACTCTTCCCTTTAGGAGCTGCAGAAGGGGATCGATGCCCACAAGTCAGAGGTCCTGTCCATCAATCTGAGCAGTGCAGACTTCCTCCAATCAGACCCTGATTCCGAGGAGGCGTGGGAGTTGAGAGATGGGCTGAAAGAAATGAACGCACGCTGGGATCGGCTCCGCACCTCCCTGGAGGACTGGAGGGAGGAGCTACAGAGGGCGCTGATGCAGTGCCAGGTACTGAAAACACACAGACACTCAAGGACAGTGTAAAAAGTTAGAGGTGTCCTTATTTTTAATTTCTAATTTTATGCTTCACCTACTTTTGCACATAATAAAGTACTAAATAAAAACAAAGCAAGTTTTAAAAGGTTTGCACAAAAAATAACTCCTTGCATATTTCCTGTCTACATTTTTCCTTCATGAATCCAGATTCTAATCTACAATTAAAAGACTAAACAGACTAAATCAAAAACTTTGGATTTGTTCTCTCAAATTGAATCCACACTTTCCAGTGTAACTGTGCGCTCTGCAAAAATGAATCAGTAAATAGGAAGGAAGTAAAAACAGTCCAGTCTGACAGACTAAAACACATATCTAATGTCAGTGATGCCATGTTTTCTGTCAGGAGTTCCACGAGATGAGCCACGGTCTGCTGCTGTGGCTGGAGAACATCGACCGCAGGAGGAACGAGGTGGTGCCCATCCTTCCCAAACTGGATCGTGAAACATTACGAGCTCATCACAAAACACTGACGGTATGTCTCTCTAATATAAGGTTTCTCCTCTGCTTTTTAATGTAAATCACCTTTAATTCAAACTCAGTAGTTCCCAGAGTGGGGTTTATAACTTTACTCAAAACGGGACTAAAAGGAATAAAGTTAAAGAAACTAGAACAGCGATAAAGAGTCACATTTAATAAAATGCCTCATAACGAATAAATTATAATATTGTTAAAGATGAAAAACTATAACAATAAGATACAGAAATAACAAAGAATAAAAGCTGAGCAGGTATTGATTACCCTGAGAAGAATTTTCCACAGTTTAAATACAAAAACGTTGAACACACATCTCCGATATTTTCCTGCAGCAAATCAAGCGTGAGCTCCTGGACTCACAGCAGAAGGCGTCGTCTCTTCAGGAGCTGTCGGCTCAGCTGCTGGTCAACACCAAACCTCAGACCCTGCTGCTGCAGTCACAGACCGCGCAGCAGCTCAAGGTTCAGGGCAGCGATTGTCTGGAGGCCCAGGAGAAGGTGCACGTGATCTTGAACAGGCTGAGGCTGCTCCTGAGGGAGGTCGGCTCAGACCTGGAGGAGTTGGAGAGGAGACTGGGGGGCACGGACACACGGCAGGTCAGAAAAGGCTGAATGTGGGGTGAAAGGAGGGCTCACTTTATGTTCAATCAACAAAATCCTCCTTGTTTAGTCTCAGTTTTATTCAGATCTAAATTTTACACTGACTGTTTCTTTGATTTATTTTTCAGGATTACTTACCGTTGCCTGTTGGCAAGTCGGAAACGTGTGGATCAGCTGCTCCTGTGTCGGAGGTGACCGTCCATAGTCGCAAAAGATCGGTAATGTTTCCCGTCGTGGTGTCCAGTAGGGGGGGCTTTTATAGCAGATAGCAAAATAACATCACAGCCAGCCTACCATCTTGTTCATAGATATCCCCACTCTGCCACCCCTTTATTTTTATTGCTAATATAAATGTCTTCCCTCTTTCAATTGCTCTGCTAACATGTACATGACCAGATTTGTTGCTGCCCCCCACTCCTCCCTGTTATGAGATATTTTTTGTTGCCCACACCATGTTGATCTGCCAAAATTGTACAAGAAAACCTGGCTTTTCGTTGTCCGTGATAAAAGTGTTCTATAATAGCTTAGTTCATATCATTTTGTTAAAAAAAATGTCTTTTTTCTGTTTTATGACTGTAAATAGAGTTAAACATTTAATTTTGTCAGTTTCTTTTAACATGACTTGTCAGGATTCAGTCTTGAGAAGCCAGATTTCTTGGTTCTCAAAGTCAATCACCGTCATTGATTATGTTGCTGCTCTTTGGTTGTTGATGATTCCTTCTCTAGCGATGTTATGGCTCTTTATGTTATTTGTTTTTTCTCTCATCTGAAGCTTTGTCTTTATTTGCCCTTGACTGAAACATTCTTTTCTTTCTTTTACCCCTCCCTGCTCATTACGTGGTACAGCCCCGAGGCAAAAGTAGTCAGGCCCACCCAGGACACCCTGAGAGCGGCTCGCGCCACAGGTACCTCTCTCCTGGAATCTAGAAACATGGGATGATGATGGAACCAAAGCTACGCCCGACTAGAACCTGATTTTTATTAATACAATCCATGAAAAAAATCAATTCATCACAATCAGCTTCGTTAAATTCATTGTGAAAATATGGGATTAATAGATCAGTATGATTTTTAGCCTCGTTGGTTTTAAGGCTTTAACACTGCGTTCCATGATCGTCCCTTACTCTAGAGGCCATGTTACAGCTCTTAAACGAGTGGGGAATCGCCTACATGTGGCCGCTCCCTTTCTCATTTAAATGTTTGATTTCACTGCTTCTCTTTGCCTTGCTGCTTTTTGAATGGCATCATGAAATACTGCCTCGTCATACATTTTGCTCCTCCTCCCTCAGAGTGACTGTAGCACTCTCCTGGCCCACTAGATGGCACTATCTGAATCCCAGTAGTCCCTCAGACCTCGTTCCTTTAGCTCTGTTTTTCTGTCTCATGTTTCCTTCCTGTTTCATTCTCCTCATAGTTGAAAGCAGGATGTGACGCAATAACTCCTGCGGTCTCTCCTTCCACCTTAACTCCCACTTTCTTTCCTACGTTTCCTTTCCAGACCTCTGAACTCACCCTCCTCTGACTCTCTCTCATTTCTATTTAAACTTTCTATGATTTCTCAGTCTTGCCGTGTTGCAGTAGGAGTAATGTCTTTGTTTTCACGCTTCATGAGGGGCAGGAACTCTCTGTCACATACTGATGGAAACTGAAATCAAGCATGCAGGATGGGTCGTGTGGCCTTAAAACATGAGCCACACATATAAACACACACACACACAAACAGGATGTTGCCCGTGCGTGCTCACAGCAGCTCTAATTGTAGCATTGAGGAGGACTAGATGAAATTGGCTGCAGAGTGAGCGGCTGGAGGGGTGTCAGTGTGTCTGACCCTCCCTCAGCCTCTGTGAGGATGAGTCGCAGTCAGAACACGTTGTTCCTCTTCTTGAGTCTTGGCTCTAACAGTGGAAATCTCCAGAGAGGCATTTGGCATTTCTCCTGCCTCTGTTTGGAATGAGACGTGACATTGAACTCTCACACACTCTGCTCTAAAGCCAAGAACGTTTCCCCCCAGTGAGACGCGGCCAGCTATCTTACAAATGCTTGTGGTTCTCTTCCTTTTTTTTTTAAGTGTGTTTGTGCCTGTTCTGTGTGCGTCTGCAGGTCTGATGTATATGTGTGTCTCCGTGTCCGACTGTGTGACCTCTGATGTATCTTCCTGTTGGATCCGGGTCTATTCGCTGCATTTTTGTATTTCTGCTTTATTTCCTCTTGAGTGTTGCATATTCATTCTTTTGCCAGACTTGGGTAAAATAGTATTTGCAAACATGTTTGTTCTAACCTACTACAAATTATTTTCCTGACTGAATAACCTGATAATTCATTACTTGATGGTTTGGTCGATGAAATAGTGAAAAATGCCCACAACAATTGTAAAAACCCAAAGATATTTTATTTAAAACAACAATAATAAAAACAAAAAGCAGCAGTTCTCAGCAAGCTGAAACCAGAGAACACCTGAAGTCTAATGCTCCAAAAATAACCTTAACATTATCAATCAATCAGTCTTTATTTATAGAGCGCCAATTCATAACAGCATTATCTCAAGATGCTTTACATAAAGAGCAGGTCTAGACCAAACTCTTTAATTAAGAGAGAGACCCAACGGTTCAGTAATTCAAAATCAAGGATTCAAGAATCCCCACATGAGCAGCATCAGATATTTTATTAGGCAACAGTGGCAAGAAAAACCTGCAAGATTAACCAATTATCAGATTAAGTTAATTTTCTGTTGATTGACCACTCAACTGACTAGTTCAGATGTCATTAGTAAACTGCACATTTTAACAAGAGGCTGAATCAGAAAAATGTGAAAGCTTTTCACTAATTGTATTAACTCTCTGGTACTTACATGGCCAACCACATCCCACGTACTTAAGGTGAACCAAAGTCATCACTGTGAAATTAACCTAAATGTTTCTAGTTAACTATGAAAGGTCCCAGCTTTCTGATTTTTCACAATATAAACAAGCACAATTTTAACCAAAAAAAGCGACACAATAGTGATTTGCAAATACTAGTGAACCCCCGTCTGTTCCCTGCTGCAAGTTAACTTGTGTCTGTGGCTTCCGGCAGCCGGAGCAGATCACCAGGCGCCGCTGGCTGCGTTTCCTCCCGTTCTGACCTTCCGGACAGCGTCTCCTCCTCAAAGGGTCAGTCCTTCCTGCTGCGGGTCCTCAGGGCTGCGCTCCCCGTCCAGCTGCTCCTCCTGCTCCTCATCGGCCTGGCCTGCCTGGTGCCCATGACCGAGGAGGACTACAGCTGCCACCACGCCAACAACTTCGCCCGCTCCTTCCATCCCATGCTGCGCTACACCAATGGACCTCCGCCCATATGAGAAGCAGCTGAGTATCTACCTACCGCTTTGCCAAGGACTCCACTGACTCCTGTGAATGTTTCCTCTTCACCCGATGCCCTAAAGCGACAAACTCTTCCCCTGCTGGGGAGCCACATGCATGATGAAGTGATTCAGAGGTGACATGAAGACTTCCTTCACTAACATTGCACACCCACTGACCTGAAATCACCTCAGCCCTTTAAACCCACTCTCCAGAGTAAATGGACCTTCATCTGGAGGACCCCCCCTTCCCACCCCCAGTCCAAATATTTCATGTTGTTTTAACTTAAATGTGTATATTATTTTTTAAGGTTTCTGAAGAAACCTGTGAAATCATTGAAAACAAAGCACTATTTATATACTGTATGTTGGGAGCCAAAGTCGACCGTGCTTTTTGTCCATGATATCCAGTGCTGCTACTATTTATTTAGTGTTCAATCAGTTTATAGATTGTCAGTATTGATGAAGCTAAAGCGCCACCTTGAGTGTGGGATATTGTACCTGAAAATTGTACAGTAGACTGGCAGTTTGAGTAGCAATCATTCACATTCTTGCGTGTAAACAGTTTGTTTCCAAAACACCGGAAACGGCACAGAAATTAGCTGGAAGATGGGACGAAGCTTGATGTGTTTAGCTTGACACATTTCAGAAGAACCTGCTTGAATTAGGAAATGAAGCCTTCATATGATGTTGAAGCTAAAAATCTGAACCTATAGCACTGACGCGAGCACTGTCGAAGGTACTGCACTGACGCCGTCCAGCCAAGATGGCCGACTTCTTTCCCAGAAAGCCAAGCCTTGTATTCCTGTTTTTAATTTCAGTGTTTAATCACCTGGGGCAAATATAGAAAAAAAAAGAAAAGAGCTCTCTTCAGCTGATTTGTATATTACTGTTTAAATGCCTCTGAAAACAGGCAGTTATTTTTTTATCTTTCTGTTTGAGCATGCACTTGAAAGTCCCCTGCTTTTAAGAAAGCCAAACAATCACTGGTAGTGTTTTAGTAGACGGCTGTGACATTGAATAGTGTGCTTTGTAATAACTGCGATAATTATTCTGCGGTGATGAGACATCAGAATCACTGTATTGTTAAAAGAGAATCTGTAAAAAATGATGAAATATGAAAATGGTTATTTATGTATGTACAGTTTGCTAAGGCCAACTTCATGAAGAAAACTCTCTTTGCAAATAATAAAACATGAAATATTTACCTCTGCGTATTCTCTGACTTGATTTTTGCATACAAAAGTAGGAGAAACACGGTGGTGAGTAACATTTTCCCAATTAATGCTTTTATTTTTCTGCACAGTAAACAAATGACAGTCGGTTTAGGTTTGACTGGATTTACACTTAACAGTTTAAGGGGTCAAATCCAGTTTTCTGATACTGAATAGTCTCTGAGTGGCACACACATCAGGTCTGACTGTTTAAGGCTGCAGTGTGACGGCATCTCTTTTTTTTATCGTTTCAATCCTGACAACACACATTAATTGCCTGCGTTCTCTATTCAGTCAATTGTTGGCCATTATTCCAAAATATTGAATGCTCATGTCCAAGCTTCACAGAGAAGACACACAACAGTGGAAATCCAGGTGTGTAAATCCAGCCAAATGTGTAACGACTGAATCCATGGATGAAGTGTAACCGGTTGTAGCTTTGACGTGGTTGAAATGTCGAACAACTGCATCAAGACAAAAATCTAAGCATCAAATCAGCTTAGAGCCACTTAAAGCTCATTGCCTCAGGTTTCTCTCAGTTGCAGTCTCTCCACCACACACACACAATCACACATAAAACAAGACAAAAAACTTAAACTAGTTGCAAGTAAGCACAAAGAACCAACCACCGATACACGAGAAGCTGTGGAAAGGAGTAGGGCTGGGTATCGTTACCAGTACCAAAGTACCAATACCAGGGCCCTTAAAGTGATACCGATACCAACAGAGTACTTCATTAGATACTTTTTCTTGATGAGGTGCTTTAACAGGTTAGTCGTGTTCCCAGTTTTTCCTGTGACAATCCCTCCACATTTTCTGCATTTATTTTAACAGACGCCACAGCTTCAACCCTGACTGTATGGGCTGAAGCTGCTAAGGCAGTGGGCCAATCACACATTGTATTACATCACAGAACACTTGAGGTAAGAAAACAGCTGCAAGTAAAACCAAACAGCCTTTTTTTCCCAGATCTGTGTGCAAAACCAATCAAATGTAGGTATCGTTTCACTGTTTGGATACCACTTGGTTCTGGGTTATTTCAATTGATCCAGCCGATGCTCGGCCCTACAGCAGGGTGAAGTTACCCCAACCATAAAGCTGTCATCCTTCATTGTGTAACCAGTGCTCTAGGATGTAATAATACAATTTTAATCAAGTCAGAATTTAACAGGCATATCCTCAGCCACTGTTGATGTCATCATTTCATCATTGAATCATTTTCTTCCCCAAAGTTTAAAATTATGTGTGCACATAAGGCACGATAGCTGACATTTAGTTCTGAACAATATTCAAACACAAAATAAATTCCACATTCATTTTAACCAGTTTTATCATAGTTTAGTGCTTGATCGTCATCAGTATGTAAAAGTGAAAATAATGCCCAACAGCCCCTTGAACCCAAGAGGAAGTGCACTTTGGTTGAGGCGAATAACAAGAAAAATTAGCTGCTCGTCATTTCAGATCACCGTAGCTATAACATGACCTAACGCCTGTCGTTTTGGGAAAAATAAGCTGTGCTGTAAAGCTGTTAGAGACTGACTCAACATCACAGATTTCAAGAAAGGCAGCATAGAAGATTAACTGCACTGAAGCTCATATTGTGGTGAATGGGAGTAGTGCAAACAAGGAAAAATGTCTCCCTCAACAGCTACACCTACAAAATCACTTAATTTATAAATAATCATCTCATGACATGACTTCACATACAGCCTTTATCTTTCATTCTGTGTACGACACTCATCATCCATAAAAATGACTTTTGACCTTCAGGTGTTGCTCTGTCTCATAGGATGTGGGTGCATTCAGAGCGGGACCCTCCATACTGCAGGACACCCGGACATGTGGGGGCTCTGCTCGCGCTCTCGTGGCCGACTCGGTGGCCTGAACTGGAACCAGCTGAAGAGGAGCCGCTGCTGCCACTGTTGTTGTTGGTGGTGGTGGTGGTGGTGGTGGTGGAGGGAGGCGCTCTGTCAGCCTGGGACCAGGACTGGCCTGGTTTGTCTGGGCGGTGGATGCGGTGAGCGTCCAGCATCTCCAGCAGCAGGTCGTACAGAGGCACTTTGTTCTTGCACTTCATGTTGTAGAGATGCTCCATGCCTTTGTTGCTGCAGAGACAGGAGGGATCGGAAAGAGTCTGTGAATCAGAGTGCTTTCTACATCCCTGAAGGCTCTGTTCGATTTTCTCCTTTTGTTCTCTTGCATTCTGATTTCATTCATGTTTACATTTGCCCTTCAGTTGAGTTTTTTTCTGCAGCTTTTGTGCAAGTTTTATTCACAGCCCTCTTTGGAGAATTATCCTTCCAAGTACTTTTCATTTACTCAGGCTGGTATTTTTTCTGTAGTTTTATTTTGTTGTCAACAAATCTAATATGTGTTAGTCAGTCTCTCCATACTTTCAGGTTACAAGTTTCATCCTTTAAATGCTGGTTAAGCAGTTTTCCCTAAAGAAACTGTTTCATTGTGGTTTATACTGTCAATTATGCTTCTAAAGACAGCCTGAACCTTTTTAAAGCATTTATCTTTTAAGCTCTGACTATGTAAGCTTCTATTACTGAAGCACGACTCTCAGCAGAACATGTTAAGATCGAAAGACTTTTAATGTGGTAAAAACAAAAGAGACCTTTTCTAATTTAATTTCACCTCATGTGCCTGATGTGGGAGAGCAGGAGGAGCAGCTGGGCCTGACGTCTCGACTGCTGCTGAGCCGAACATCCTGATTGGCCGATGTGATGTATGAGAGCATCTGTGATGGTGTCCAGCATGTTCTGCACTGCCACGCTGTCGTGGAGGGGCTCCATTGTGCCGGTGCAGAAAGAGAAGGCACCTCAAAGGGGAAAAACATAATGGCCCTTTCTTTTCTTACACAGTCAGAGTGAGACACCTCATATAGATACAACTCAACTTGCAGCAGGTCCAAGAAAAAAACAAAAAACTTTTACTAGATAAAAGATCTGACTCAGACAAACGTAGAATAGCAGAGGATTAATTGCAGAAGCTGTATTGCAGGTACAGCAATCAAAAGTTCATCTGGCTCCAGCAGCTGTGCCAGTAGTGTCATCCCACCGGTATTTCAGTCTACTCAGTTTCCTATATAGAATATCTCAATCTCCGGGACAAACATAGCCCTCTGTGGTGTCTCATGTTGTCATGGGAACAGTTATCAGGCATATTGACGGTACAAGCCTTTCCAGAACACTCTGTTCGGCTAATGTGCCTGAGTGGTGTTTAGCTGCCACACCGCTGTGGGTGTAGTTTGACACCCTTTAGTGTTTACTGTCAGGGACTGAAAGGGAAACCTGCGACAAAGTGGCGCAGATGTAGAAAAAAACACGTGGAATTAAAGAAAGATTAAGTTTTTATGAGAGAAGAGTCTTTTATGTCCTGTGTTTCCAGGTATCAGTTTACTCTGTTGAAAATGTGTCATAAGAAGGGGACCAAAACTGTCAACACACACACACACACTTGTTGCCTCACCAGAGTTGAGCAAGATGATAGCTTTGAGGCAGACAAACTCCTCCGGTTTGAGCTTGAGCATGCGGAAGCGGGAGGCGGTGGCCAGCAGCATGTCAAAGATCTCAGCCATGCCCTCCACACAGTCGCCTTCATTCCTGGAGAGCAGGAGAAAGGAAAATATGAGAAGTTTTGTTCAGATTTGATTTCACTTTTCTTCTCGTTTTGGTACACATGAAAAATATGAGATCAATATAACGTAAAGCTCAGTCAAAAACAGAACCCAAGTTCTGAGCTGCGGCGCGTCACCTGGGGAAGAAGAGCCTGACTTCATCTGCAACCATGAAACTACCCAAAGAGTGGCCAGATAAACAACTAATGGACTGAATCACTGAGACGCTCCATTTGTCGGCACAGTTGAAAAGTGATGGAAAGATGGATGATATCCAGCGGTTGGAGTGCAAGATAAACTTGGACAGCACAGAGCCAATGGAATTTGTCAACCATGACCCACAGCATTTTAGTCATCATGTCCAATTGGTGAGGACACTCATAGAGGGACCAGGTTTTAGAGATAATACTCTGTAATACACTTTTGAATCAAATGGGACCATCAGGCACATCACAGGGTAAAAGCTCTGTCTGTCTGCATGTCTCCCTCATCCCTCTCTCTGTCTCCACCGCCCTCTCTTTTTCTCTCTGAGGCAGATACTGTGGTTTGGCGAGCTTGTTTACTTTGAACACGAGGGGAAGTGGAGGGAACAGGCTGTGCCTGCAAAGCAGAAAGCCTCGTCTCATGTCTCCCTGCATCTCTATTTTCTCGTGCTCTCCATTCGTCATTTAGCCCTCTCTCTTCCACCTTCTTCCCTGTCATCTCTCCCTCTGACATTCTTACTTCTCTACCATTCCTTGCATTGAGGCTTTGATTAAATCTCTGTCCTGGTTGCCAGCTCAGCACTGTAATGATGACGGGGTATTTCAGGTTAGAGAGAAGCTGCTCTCCTCTCAGTGGGGAACATGTAATTAGTCTTTCACTCCATGATGGGCGTGTTGGGATGGCACAATGGCTGGCAGGGTGTGAAATGGAAAATCTACAATGCTGATGTATCACCTTTAAGATCTGTGTGAGAGTGAAGGAAAGATGAAGAAATAAGAGAAAAAGCAGGGACAGAGAGAAGAAAAAGTATAGAAAGGTGTGCACCACAAAGAAGTCACGTGAGTATTCCTCGCTACCTGTCCAGTATGAGGTCCTGTGCAAAGATGAGTTTTCCAGGGCAGTGGATGGACCTCCAGATGAGCCCAATCATCAGCACCTCCAGCCATGAGCTCTCCAGCAGCTGCACCTGATCGTGAAGGGACAGCTGCAGGAAACCTAGAGACACATACAAAAAGTGCACATTAACAAGTTGTTAGGTTAGAGGATCGAGGTGATCCACGCCAACTCTGTCCAGAGGCCATATCCGCGCTCAAGTCAACTCCAAATAAAAACGTCACTAGAAACTGAACAATATATGTATGTGTATCCTCATCACAGCCATTATTTGGAATTAAGGTCAAATGCAAACACAGAAAAAAACTCACTAAGTGGCGCTGATAATTTGGAGCGGTGGGTGTTAATTGTCAGTGTGGTGTGGAATATCAATGCTCCCAGAGTTTAATGTTTTCTGTGCACCTTCAATCCCACTCATAAAAACAAAAATATGCATGCTCTTGTTTTCTGGCAGGGAATGGCTACTTAAATGAAGCCATCTGCAATCTCTCTACTCTCATAAGAAGCCTTATCGCTGGCACTCAGCTGTCTCAATTCATATGTAATTACAGCCAATTCATTCCCATTGTCCCCCTCTGTACCCCGTTTGGGACCCCGTGCAATTAAAACTGTGTGTCTTTGAGCTTTTAGTGACGCACAAGGTTGTAATACCTCAAAATCAGGATTTACTCACTTAGAGAGCTTATCTGTGTGTGTGTGTGTGTGTGTGTGTGTGTGTGTGTGTGTGTGTGTGTGTGTGTGTGTGTGTGTATGCAAAAGGGTGATGTGTCCTATACTGCATTTAGGCTCTATGGGGTGCCAGCAGATTGGCCAAACAATCCCCTCAAAGGTGATGGCTGTAATTACCATCACTATAATGGCTCTGCATGTGTGTGTGTGAGTGTGTGTGTGTGTGTGTGTTTCCACTATAAAGGTCTCCCATCACCTCGCTGTTACCTAAGCAGTCAAACAGACAACAATCGAGGGCCAAAATTTCTCCCACATGGTGAATCTGTATATTAAATGTTTAAGACAGACAATGTTTGGGGTTTTTGTCCTAATTTAGACCAGATATGTCACAGATGTCATGGCGCTGACATGTTTTGCACCTGCCCTCACTTACATACTCACAGGTTTCTGAATATCTGCTCGAGACCTGATGATGTTAATGAATGTTGAGAAAATTTACAGTGAGAGGCTTTTATTTCACCTTGAATCCTACGATCCAATGGTTTTATAATCTTAATAGCCTTCACGACAGGTTGTGAAGAGAAGACTTATTAACTTTTTGGAATTTTCTATGTTTCCATGTTCTAAGTTTTTATTATTTCTGCACCTCATCAATAGCAGAAGATGGCAGTGTATCTAAAGGGGGGTGAGAGCTTGACGTAGTGGGACAGAGAGGTCTGTTTGTTTATGGATTAAAACAATACATTTATATCATCAGTCTTTTTCTGGATTCAAGTTAATGTTGATTCTCTTTCATAAAATGCTTTTATTAAACTTTAAAACTGTTAAAAGTTTAGCAACAAATTGGCTCTTTTTTGTCTTACAGGCCTGAGTAACCATCCAAGTTCCATGAAAGCAAATGGACTATCACTTCTTTCACAAAGTACAGCAGAGCTTCTGTTATGTTGGCCACGGTCATAAGTCAAAATAATACAGCTGTTAACACAACATTACAACATACCTGATTTACAAAGGTCAGAATCTAAAAAAAAAAAGTTTCTAGCGCTGCTTATGATCACATGTCATTTTATAATCCACAATGCAACACAGTTTTTGGATATTTGTATAAAAATGTTTTTTCTCCTAATACTCACACACATAATCTTTAGACATCTTATTTTCCCACATGTATGTAAAAACATGGTGTGGGTAGTTGGTTCATTTTGGACAGAGATAAAAGACGCACGACTGTACTGTTAAAACCATGTTACAGACAGGATATGTTTGATGTTAATGGCCCCTGACTCCTGGCACACTCAACAGAAAGTCTGCGGAGAGCCTGAACCATTCCAGTTCATAGTCATAGTATTTGGGCCAGAAAGTGAATGATCGAACTGATCGGCTACCTTGCCACTCTAAGTAGTACCTGGAAGCTTTTTGGCCCAGGCGATCATGTGAACGAGCTCCTTATCGGCCATGCTGGTGAGCAGCGTCATCATGGTGACCTCGGTGTAGGGCCGGTTCAGCTTCTGACGGGAGCACAGCATTGGGGGCTCGGCACCCTGGAGCAGGAGGAGCACCTGGAGGAAGCAGCGGATGAACAGTCACACTGTGAGTCCATTTAATCAGGAAATTCTGAGCTGTTGTGTTTCAAACTGTTTTAAAGTGACTACAAATATGTCTCGACATCCACTAACCAGGATGCCATGCAATGTGGTGTGAATATTCATGGTCCCCAGAGCATGACTCCTCACATTTCTTAGAGATTCAGATTTCATCCTGGCCAACAGTTTGCACTACAACAAGGCATTTCAAAGACAAATGTTACAGTCTCCACATGAGCACCTGGTCAGGAGGCATGCTAGTCACCGATGGTTTTACATCACCACCACCAGCACTGCCGCTGCTGCTGTGTTTCCTCCTGTCCTGGGGGGGCAGCGTTCTATGCTCCAGGACCTTAGAGGCCTTGTCTCTGTCACTGGTGCCGGACCGTCGTCGTTTGTCACGCCGCAAAACACGCCCACGGTCCTTGCGTACACCTTGAACACACAAGAGGGATTTCAAATAAAATACCATGCAGATGCACACAACACACACACACACACACACACACACACACACACACACACACACACAATCATCCAGCTTTCTCCTAACTCTCACATAACTTCATATCCCGTTCTTACCACAAAGTCCGCCAGTGTAGATTATATGGATGCCTGTGTGATTCAAGAAGTATGAAAACAAAAATGTGGGTGTGTGTTAATCAGTAGTTGTACTCCTTCAGGGGAAATCACTTCAAGGTCATGTTAAAGTTAGTGTCAAGCTTATCTGCATCCTCCAGCGCACATTTTTGTGCCAGGCCTCTCAGCAGCGAGCTTTGATTGATAGATGGCACGTAGTTTAGAAATTTGTTCAGAAGACGGCAATCAAATTGGCTTATTCTGCTAATATGAAAACACTACACAGAAATGGTACGATGAGATAACAAATCATAGAAGTCCAAAAAATGTACAAGTAAAAGCACTATGACAATCAATAATATTGCTGATTTCACTAATAACTGATTGTAAAAAAGACCATTATATAAAATAAAACAAGTTTGAAAAAATAAAAGATGCAAAAAGATGGATGTGTGCTGTCTGCCGGTGTTTCTACCCACCTCCTTTCATCATGCCCACTTCGTAACACTTCCTAAGGCGGCAAGCCTGGCAGCTCTTCCGCCGGTTCCTGTCAATGGTACACTGATTGGTTGCTGGGCACATATAGTCATTGTGACCTGAAATGGAAGAAAATCTATTACTTCAAGCCCCCCACTCCAGAGTTCAGATTTAGGCTTTTTAGTAGCCAGGAACATTCTATTCCCATTTTCAAATGGATCTGAGATGGAGAAAATTAAAACGTAGCATCTTGGCTTTGTCATTGCCATGGAGACTATTGGTTTCTTTTTGACCAGTTTTCCATTGCAAGACTTATCAATACACCAAAGAATCATATCGCAAACATGACTAAGCCACCGACGGCAGATGAAGCACAGAGGCAGCGGTACGTGTCGTATGAAAGGCATGAGATTTAAACAAAGAAGAAAAACATAACAACACAGTAAAAACAAACTTGCTGCAACTCAATTCTATTTCCCTACATTTGAAAAAGTCTCAGTTTCACAATGTCCCAGTTTATGACACGTACTCTCCCTCTTTCTCTGCTTTCTCCGGCTCCACTGTGACTAATGTCTGTGGTTACAGCACTTTATTTCTGTACCATGAACTTATTAAACAGCTGGCACAAAATCACTCTCACATCCTTTAACATCCAAACTTTAATTTTGTTGTTGTGGATGTTCTTTAGATTCCCAGATGTGCCAAATTAAACCACCATATATTTTACACCCATTCTGATGGGACAGTGCTCCATTTCTTTCTGTGTACTGTTGATTGTGTTCCTTTGTATGGCTATAATTGTCCATGACAGATAAAGTAAAAACATAATTTAAGTTTGAGTATTTGTTAGTACTAATTAATGTGTTAATGTGTAGAGTTTCAGAAAAATTTTGACGTTTCCTACATGAAATTTGAGACCTAAACTAAACTAAAGTAATAAGTCAAGGTTTCAGAATTACATTCAGCGGTCACAAATAGATGAAGCACACAGGTTACCTACCCTGGATGCTTCTCTTAAAAAAAGCCTTGCAGCCCTCACAGGACCACACCCCGTAGTGGTAACCAGAGGCATAGTCACTGCAAACGGCACAGAAACGCATCTCTTTGGCCATCTCAAACCCTCTGGCACCGGCACCAGCCCCTGATTCCCCCACACCATATGACTCGTCACTGGTGCCACACTGGTCCTCTCTGGACACTGACTGCTGACTGGATGGGACACTGGACCTGCCACAGGATTTAAGATCAGTTAAATTATCTCACATATTCACTTGAAATTGAAATTGAAAACAAATTGTTTTCATAAACAATAAATTTGATGCATTTGTGGTGCAGATGAAGTAATATAAATCTATTTTTATTGTCATAAAATCAAAAAAAGTTGCTCTTCATGGAACGCTAGAGCTCGTAACTACTTCATTACAGATCAATTCTTTATTAAAAACATTTCTAACATCGACTAGTGGAAAAGCACTTAAAATAGAGTACTATTTTCCACCTGAGCCAGGAAGCAATCTGTACATGTATTTCTGTTGTTCTTTCGGATTGTTCCTTTCTCAAGGTCCTTGACAAAGTCCTTAATCTCTGGAATTAAAAACCAGGGCAAAGCTTGATCCTTTACTATAGAGATAATGGCAATGTTTTGTATAAAGCAAAAGATTAAAAACAATGTGGTAACTGCGTTATGTGAACTGAGCAGAGAGCCAATGCTATAATACACGAGTGAAAGATATCAAATGTGGTTATTTGGTAATATTTTCTCTTCAAGCACTTAAACACAGGAAACACCAAGTCAGTGGAGAAAATTCAGTAAAATCAAGAAATATATAAATGAATTGTCATGAACAAAACAAACTGAGAATTTATTTCTACATGGATTTCATTGTTTAACTTTGTAGTTAATTATGATGGTGAGGGGAAAAAGCCATACTGGAGAAACAAATCCGTCGGGTTGACTGATGCACTGCTTCTATTGGTTAAATAATCACTAAAGCACAAACAAACCTGACCAAACAATCAGATTCAAGCACTGGAGGAGGTGATCTCTCACAAATGGCTTCCCACATTACTACATGCAGAAGTAACAGAAAAAGATAAAGCAGTAATTTACACTTGGTGGTGTCTATAAAAGTTTTCTCCACTCTGGTGATGAAGACAAATTGTATTCCCTCACCTGTAGACGGGTGTTGAGGTGGTTTCCAGATAGTGGTGGTTAGGTGGGTGCATAAAGGGGCTGAGTCGGGGGCTGGAGGGCACAAACACAAGAGGACTTGTAGGCCCGCTGCCCAGGGACTGAAGACTGCCATCTGAGGGTGGTCCATGGGCGTCTAGAGGAGCAGAGTAGTAGCTAGGGGTGGAGTGGCTGTAAAGAGGAGTCGGGGCAGGGGTGGGGGAGGCATAGTCGTACGTCCCTTCCAGGAAGTCCACAGTGGCTACCCCTCCAGGCCCCCGGCTCTCTTCGGGATACATGTCACTGAGGGGGGCACGCAGCGGAGGCGAGGAACGCTGTGGGGAGAGGGTCTCCAGTTCTGAGAAGGCTGAGCTGATCCTGGGTCTGAGTACTGGTCCACAAGGCTGCCTGCTCTGCGCTGGGCTCTGCCTGAGCAACATCACAGCACAACAGCACTGATATGCAACATGATTTAGACTTGCTCTCCCATTTACTGGGAGGGGGAGTGCTGCTCTCCCTCTCTCTTTACTCCTTCCTCACTCTCTCTCTGCCTCTCTTGCCTTTTTTCCAATAAAGCCTGTCAGGCAACTTGAAGAGTCCACAATTCTTCCAGTCCCTTTGCCCTATCTGTCTTGAGCTTCCACCCACCGAGCCAAAAAAAAAAAAGACTCCTCCCAGCCTCCTTAAAGGTTTTGTGGTCATCAGAGCCTTTCCCTCATTTTCTCTCATACATTTCTACTAGTGTGTAGGAGGAAGGGAAGGCTGGTGGGATAGTGAAAAAGGAGGATGGACAGAGAAATAGTGATTCCCAAACAACTTCCCTCCCATCTCTGTCATACAAATATTCTCTTAAAATTTCTTAAATTGAAAAGCTTACAGCTGGTATCCAGAAAAGAAGTGTAAACTAACAGTAAGCTTTTGGGTGATACTCAGCACACCACCAGCGTGACGTATAACTGGTCTATTTGTAGCCGGTTTATTGAATACACCTCAGACTATGCAGTAAATTAAATCACTGTGGAAATGAGAAACATTATGACACTAGTTTTAACAGTGGGAGATAAAAGGAAAACCAAAATCTACCAGGATGCACAACTTACCTCTTACACATGAATCACCATCGAGTCTTCTCTTTGCCTCTCTGCCTGCCTCTCAGACATCTAGCTGGACCCGTTAGGCACAATGGAAACAGTGGAAAGGTTAAAAAAAGAAGATAAACAAGTTAAAGATGCAGCCAAATCAATAATCACGGTGTGGTGAAGTGCCAGGTCACCATAACACAGCAAACAGAGAAGAAGGTCAAATCTCATTCCAACAGCCAATAATTACACAATCAATCCCAGATGAGGGGATTGACAATATTTTTAATCAGATGCTGCATTACCAGAATTTTGTCTTTTGATAATCATTATAAAGAAATTGTCAAATAATCGTAGTTTCCTGGTGACAGGTGAAAATAGGATGACACATATTATAGAATCATAATATGGGCCAGTCAATCATTATTACCTAATCAGGACACGTCACGGATTAAATAGAACACTATAAAGTTCATAAACAAATCAATGGGGCAGAGCGTTTATGCAAATAATGATTTAAGAGAATCAGTGTTCATGTTAAAGGCACAAACATTCCAGGTTTGTGATTGTCAGAGATCCTTTTAGTCCGTGCATGTTTAGGGACCTGGCATCAAGGTTTTAAAAAGAAAAAAAAAAACCTTTCTGAGCTGAAACACATCATGTAAGGCTCATTTACAAACATTCAAATAAAAAAAAAAGTAAAATAAAAAAATGTAATAATATAGGACCAGAAATTATTTTTTAATGCACACATTGACAAGAAGTTGTTTTGTAATTATGAATTACAGATCAAAAAATAAATGATAGAAATTATAAGTTACTAAAAATGTACTTATTTCTATATGATATTAGCTTCTGACACACATAGTCAATTATACAAGAAATTCATAAAGATAAAAATGATTACAGGGAACTGTAATACTGAGGAAAGCCTCAATACGGGGTACAGTGACTTCATTTTCCCTTCTCTGTGCAACATCTTTCTGGAGTAAACAACCCAATTTTCAGGACATGTCAGGTCAAGTGGAAAACAAGTAGCCCTGATTAGGATATATATTTTTTTGCATTTCACCTGGAATAAAATGAAGACGCTGTTACATTAGAGAACTGGAAAATAAAGGGCGAGAAATGAAACTGCTAAATCACCTAAATGGCTCAAGATATGCTCGTTCTCACCATAATTGACTTCATTTTCATAACAGACCACATTCACAAAGCATGTCAGTAGGCTAAATGATGCCGTTCAGTTTTCCCAGCTCACTGTGGAATTGTAACGCACACGTTGCAGCTTTTCCAGCTGTTTGTTCGTTGTTTTTCTAGGTCCAACCTGACCCTGAGTGTATTAAAGTTCAACAGGTAGCAACTGTATTAAGAGAACAATGAAAAATGTCACTACTAGTGAAAATTTTAAATGGA
The DNA here is from genome assembly GCF_042242105.1 of Pempheris klunzingeri. Taxonomy (NCBI): domain Eukaryota; kingdom Metazoa; phylum Chordata; class Actinopteri; order Acropomatiformes; family Pempheridae; genus Pempheris; species Pempheris klunzingeri. Next base: position 12,614,810 of record NC_092029.1, on the reverse strand, counting down.
TTGTTTTGAGTATGTACTGATGCTTTAGCTCACAATTTTTGGATGCATCAAACTAAAATACTGTTGCCTGCATTCTGATAAAAAATGCTAGATAACACGAAAAAATAATCTGCCAAAGTCATTACTACCTACAGCTTCCATTTCCTACGCCTGTAAAATACAACAGTGGGACAAAAAGACCAGTCATTCATTTTCTTTATTAAATCAAACCCATTCATGAAAATGATATAATTTCCCTCAGCAGCAATGAGAAGGGTCCAGTTAACATTACCTCTGAGGTACAGACACTGACAATGAGGATTTAGATGAAATAACAATGTGCACAGAGACATCAATTTTTATCTATGAAGATACAGACGTCTGTATTTTAAAACAAACACACATCGACACTTACTGCCATTACTGTTACACTGCCCCAATAACAGTCTCTTTCAAACTGAAGAAAACAGTTACCAAATGATACTATGATCTGCTAAATTTATGGCTGCCTGCATGTTCTGATGCATGCATATCAATAATACCAAGCATAACAGTAAAGCAACCTGAGCTGAACTAAGATAAAATTAATAAAATATTGTGTTTATCATCAACTCTTCCACTGCATGCAAAAACTAATGTGTTGCTGCTCTAGGATGAAAGCCTTATTTTAACCCAGTAATTAACAGCATCTACATTAACCTGTAAACATTATGACTTAATACATTGTGCACAACATATAAGCTATTTGCAGTAAAATACAGAATACATGAATCAGCCAAAAAAACAACAACTTTGATTTGTTACCTCAGAGGATAAATCTGTTACTGTAAACAACCGTTTGGTGCCAATAGTGCTAACATTTTAAATATGACATGGTACAATTTTGTAGTGAAAATAGCTGTTAAATATTTCTGTTACGGTGCATCTCTGTATCAAACATGATGAAGTGCTGAATAATGATGTGGAACAAAGACATTTAACAACCTTGTGTAACTTAATGGTCTTATGGCTTAAAGGTAACTCCTGCTTATGATACTTCTTACTGTAATGTCCTTGTGAATCCACATCTTCCCAGTGAAATCCTGTGGTCAGACTTGCTCTTCCAACTCTGGGATGTAGAACTGAATGACAGCGTACTTGCCGCTGGTCATCCAGTCTGGTTCTTGGAAGGTGAGCTTCTCCCCTTGGCCCGGCTGTAGGCCGACCTGAACGTTGGCCTTGAGAGTCCTCAGGCTGCATAGTGGCGCAGGCCCAAAGCCTCTTAGTGCAGTATCGAAGCCCACTGTGTGATCCCACTCCCTGTCCCCCGTCAGCTTTCTGTAGTTGAGATCACCTTTAAACAGCACCAAGTCTGCCCTCTTCAGGGTTGCATACAGGTCAGGAGCATCAGCTGCCATGTCACAGAACTCATGTGGCTGTGTCCAGAAAGGATGGTCATGGTAGGACCACACACCCTCCTTCAGGTAGCTCTGCCAACGGTAACCACTCTTGGACATCCACTTGTGATTGGCTGCCATGGTCTGCCGGATGGTCCACTGAAAATCATTAGCTGTGACATCAGAGACAAACCACGGGAAGCATTTACCATGAAAATGGACCTCATGGACAAGGCCAGAGGAAACTAGGAAATCTGCTAAGACCAGGTCAGTGACTAACTCAAAGCCAGCATTGTCTAGAACAATGTCCACTCTGCCAGCAGTGCTTTTCCCTGACTGTCTTGGCCTCTGGGCAGACATTAATGTTGACCATAGCATGTTGGAGTCGTTCACCAAGATGAAGGGTTGTAGGCTATCGAGGGAATCTATTGGACTGGCCTTCTGTGAGTTGTCTTGGCCGGCAGAGATTGACAGATCACACTTGTTCCCCCATAGAGAAACCTAGGAAGAGTCAAATAAAAAGTTAAACGTATTGCAATGTGTTCACTTAGCCAGAATAGGATAAATGAGAAAGTGATTACGTTGTATGACTTGATTCATTTATTATATCATTTGTCAGTTTTTTTTCATTGAAAGTAGCAGCGTTGATGAGACTGAACAAATACATTAAAGATACACTTAAAAATACAAAACTGCCCTAAAATATGCTAAAACACTCCATATCCAGTTAGTAATTATCTGTGGACTACGATTATCATTTGAACCATTTTTAATCAAAATACTGATTCATTTTTACCATCACTCGAGAGTCATGTACTGACCTGTAGCAGTTTGTTAAAATGCTCGTACAGCTGACTCTTGGAGAGTTCCTCCACGTTTTTGTTGATGCCCTCCAAGTATGTACATGAAGCCATCACAGCCTGCTGAGACTCAAAAAAGCTCTGTGTCTTTCCCTCATTAAAGACATCATACTCACTGATGGGAGGACTGAAATAAAATCAGAAATAAAGTCATAACTTGAGAAGTAGAACACAAGATAAAGAAACGAGAAAACCTGCATTTACTTCTACGGATGAATTGCTAATAACAATTTTGACAGCAGTTTAAATTGCTATTATTTTGCAGTCCAAAAAATGTGCACTGTGATTGTGGAAATAGGTCCAACATTGACTCCCAATAAAATATGTAAGTGCTTACTTGAGCCAGAGGGCCTCCTGTATCCTGCGGTACATGTAGCACTCCATGTAGAGCCAGGGGGACTTGAACCAGCTGACAGACTCCTGGTCCCCTTGCAGTCTGTGCAGGTACTGGTTCCAGGACTCTTTGTCTTGCAGGCTGTCTGTGAGTTCCAGTGCTGGTTTATCAGTTTGCAACTCATTCCTCAGTTTAGACAGCAGAGATATTGTTTGCTTCTCTGCCTGGATACCCTCCTGCATGAAAATAAGAGGATTTCCCAAATGAATCTCATACTTCCGTAGCACTTAAGGAAAACCACTAGAGTTCAGCTAATCAATGAGCATTGTTACCTCTCCATATTCTTCAAAGAACTTGTTTTTGTTGCGATGTATTGTGTCTATAACTTTGGTCAGGATGGTTGGCAATCTGTCTCTCACGGTCAAATAAGCAAATGACCTGCAGAGAAAAGGTATAATCATTTAAGTTTCGCTGACACCACTTGATACTGAAACAGGTGCATCCACTAGTTAGCTAGCCAGCCAATTCATCTAGCGAGGTGTAAAGTTAGCTCTTGCTTTACAGAAATTACTGCAAAAATTATACTACAACTTATACCTATACTACCCCGTACATGAATACATTTGTTCTAAGCTAACAGAGTAAACGTCGTATGCTTGTATGTGTTCACTCAGTTATTACCAACTCATTGAATCTCTGTTAGCACAAAGCTAATGCTGCTGCTGTCCTGAATACGACACTCCTAAACATTGTGCAGCCATTTAGCTACGGCGGTGTAGTTACCCACACTGTTTAACATAGAGACAAAGTGGTTAAATCAGATGTCAACATACCCAACCACTTTAGCAGACAGTGAAGGAGGAACTCCGGGCAGAGCTTGGTCAGCCGCCATCATTCAGGCAGTAGGAGACTGTTGAAATTCAAACTTTATCGACACAATTTCCCAGGACAGGAACAAAGTTTAGGTGTGTGCTTGAGGCTTCAATGCGACGTGTAGCTTTTGATTGTCTGCGGACGGTATGTGGCGGTGTAGCTTGTATGAAGCGTGGCGTCCTCAGTTTATGATAACGTATATTTTACATTTTAATATTTATTTCCTGCTTCCCTGTTCACTTGGCTTTATTTAAATGCGATGCTGCCATCTAGCGGCTAGTGTGTAAACTGCAATGTCGGCAGGCTGTGTGTCCCATGCATCTCGTCGCTGCCATTACACTTTAAAGACGCTGCATGTTGTGTTTAATTAAAATGTGACCCGCTTCCTGAACCACATATCAGCCATGGGCCTTAAAGACTTAAAGATGGGCCTTTTCTGCGGCGGACCAAGTGGTGGTAAACGCTGCCGCATTGCGCACGGCGGCCTGATGTTGCTGCAGCACCCCGAGCATCCCTTGTCGTCCAGGGCAACGGTTGTCAAGGAGACCTTGATTCGGCCTATCAGAATAGGGCATGTTTCGAACCCCCAGGCTTTTTGGCGGGAAAAGAAGGAGGGGGGAAGAGGATAATTTTGGTGAGTAACGAGTCCCTGCTGGAGACCCTGATTATATACTAATAGACATAATTACATGGACGCACAATATGGTGTGAACAGAATGTCAAACCCATTTGTGAATTTAAGATAATGCAAGTTTATGTAGTACGTAGTAGCAAATTACATCGATCTACATCTTCGGTGAGGTAAAGAGAAGAAGATAGATATTAGCCGCCAAAATATACTATAATAGTATTAACCGTTTGCTACTGAGGCCAGTATCAAGACAATCTGTATTTTCGAGTGTGCTTGAATCTCTTTTTGTAGAACATTACAAATTGATTGGCTGCGCTCACGATTAGCAGGCTGGAAAAACATGCATATCAATTGATTGTGGTGGTGTGTTTTTTTGTCCTTCCTCTTTCAGATCAGCCTCGGTCACTATGGGAACACGGCGGGCCGTCGTCAGGATGTGGGGTCCTTGGGAGTGGGAGTCCAGCTGCGTCCACCTCCGGTGTTCATCACCGCCGGCCTCCCATCCCCCCACCGGGCCCCAGCCTGGCCGGATCTGTTTTTCTAAACCGAGAGAGGAGTGACTCACCACTCCGGTTTCAAAACAGGCCACGGACGGGGAGGGGGAGGGCGGCAGTTAACGTTAAAGGCTCTGTTTAAACAGGTGTTTCAGCTCGCCACACAGTCCTCTCTTGCAACAGCAGGAAGAGCTATGAAGTATTTTTCATTTCTGTCTGAAATTGTGCACTGACGCCAGGATTGTTAAAAATCAGACGCTAATCCACAGCTTTTTCACGTTTTAAGCTATTTCCTGCAGACTAAGCTGTTGGTTTTGACAAATGCATTATTGCAAAAAAAAAGAAAAAAAAATCCATTTAGTGTAAACCAATGGCAGGACAGTCATGTGAAAGTCGAGCCTGTTTCTCTTTTTAATAAACCGACCCGAGAAAGACAAAGAGGGCACGAGAAAGCCAAGTGAACAGACAGGAGCACATCATCTTTTCCAGTATTATCATGAAAATCTATTGATTACAATGCATTGATGATTAAAAACAGTGAGCCAGAGTGGTAACAGTTCTGCTGCTTTAAATAAACCCCTGCTGTGGGCCTTTAAGCAAAGTAAACATGCTTTTATTCTGCTGTCACTCCCATCTACTGTTGCTCTGCCAGTGGTCTCAATCAGTGTTTGCTTGTGAAACATTTTATACCCCCACAGGCCTAAATTTTATTAGCTAATTAGTTTCAGTAAAGTTGTGGACAGGATCAGATCGGGGACTGTTGTTTGTTGACAGGACTTAAAGCTCCTCAGGCCCTGCTTCACAGACATTTCTGCCCCCTCCCATGCCTCCCGTCTCCTTTTACAGAGAGACTCTCCACCCATTCTCTGCCTGCCCAGCAAGCATTTTCAGAGAACTACTACTTGCTTAGTCTGGTCCTCCTGTGGACTCCCTGTCCTAAGGCTGAAGTGCAACTCTATAATGACAAGTCTGAGGGAAAAAATTGGTGTTTACATTGGGACAGTATCCACCAACTCACTGATTACAACATCTGATGGCAAAATATTGATGTGACTCCAAAGTCCATTTGTGAGGAGGTCCTCCTACACTTCCTGTATCTCTAAACAGGCAATGTGATTTGCCTGAAATCTATTTCCATCACCTCCATGGCTCCCCTCTTTTGGTGATTCCTCTTATTCAAAAATTATTTTCCCCAGCAATGTTTGAGTTTATCAGTTCATGCATGTTTTTAGCAGCACAAAATAACAGAGTATACAGCAGGCAGGGGTAATTACTCCTTTCACACAAAGGCAACAAGTCACAAAAAATGTGTTTACTGCCGGTGTGATTGAATTATTCAAGATTATTTAACCTACAGTGGGTCTATTAGACTGTTTACAATGAGGGATTTACGTATGTTTGCTAACACTGCTTGGTAATGGTGGTGAACACAGGTCTACTATGCACAGGTTGGATCAAATAAACTTATCAGCAGCCCTTGACTAAAAGGTTTGAGACATCAGTTTATAGACTTCTGCCATTATTTCCAGTCTTTAAACAGCTGAATGGGAATGAGTGTAACTTCAAAAATCAAAGAAAACTGTCAAGGACTGCACAAACACATTAAAACATGAGAGTCTTACAAACAGTTATAAGTACAATCTACAAATTAGTGTTTAGGGTTTCAGTGACTGATAATAGTCTGGTATGAATACTAAAACCTGTAATCAATATCTTGCGTCATACAATGAATTGTTTGGGAACCAGGTATACTTATTAAACCAAATGAATGAGTATATCAACAGAAACAAATGTCCCTTATTTGCAAAGATAATTCACTTACTGCTTCCCTAAGTAGGCCTATAGTAAAATCAGGGTGAATCCAAACTGTCCTCTAAAAACAGAGCAAATGTAAGTTTGATCATTTATCCTTTAGAATTTCAAGTTTGTATAAAGCAATTTAGAAATGGCTCAGAGTATGAATTGTGTTGTATATAATATTATCATGCCTGATCACTGGCAGCTTTTAACATTCTTCCCGAAAAGATGGTCTGAAATACAGACAAAATTATTGAAGTTAAAGTGCAATGCTGCAGCTTCTGAGAGGAATACTGTCCTGAATATAACGTACGATTCAAAATTCAAGAACGTTTTCTAAAACACAAATCATAAAACAAAGCATGAACAAATATTATGATAAATAATAAACTCTATAATGATCATTCACTCTGTTACACATTACACTCAAAACTAAGGCAACTAAAACGTGTAGTGTCTCTGTTTTAGTCAGCCTCAACTTACACTAACAATACTGTATGAGTGTAGTCACTGTAGTCATATTACTAATCAAACTTTTTTTTTCAAGTTCACATCTAAACTTACTTTTATCCCAAAACCTGCTGAAATGTGAAGTTTAAAGCAATAAAACGTTTTTAAGATATTTAAAATGTATGGTAGTATGACAGTAGTGACCCCATATTTAGTTTAATATCTTTGTAATATATAATGTATGATTTAAAAAAAAAAAGAAGCCAATTCCATATATCGTTATCATCTAATAATAACATTTAAATATTGGTGTTATCAAAGCTAAAACCCTGCCTTTATGTCCAGATATCTATGCTAGCATTAAAGCGTGCGTACACCTCCCTTTAACTAGTGTGAACCTGGTGTGGGGCTTGGTGCAGTGCTGGATGTAGCAGTGAGCAGACCGTGTTGGTGTTGTAGGGAGGCTGGTTTACTCTCTCAGCCGCTCTTCAGCTCTCTGTTTAGCGGCTAACGGCCTCACGGTGAACCAGCGGGCCGTTAGCAGTTAGTGTCCGGACTCACCGGCTGTCAGTGAAGCGGCTGCTGCTTCATCTCACGGCGGTTACACTGTGCGGGAAACTAACGACAACTCCACCGCCCCCTTTGCTCAACGGATTTTACAACGACTGTGTGTGTGTGTGTGTGACTGAGTGTGACTGAGTGTGTGTGTGTGTGTGTGTGACTGAGTGTGTGTGTGTGTGTGTGTGTGTGTGTGTGTGTGTGTGTTTTCTTCTTCTTCGGCTGGTTTTTACCCACAGTCATGTGATTGTAACGTAAAACCCCTAACCGGAAAACAGCGACGGACGACCCTCTCCGCCGCCAACGAATGCTGCGTTTGCGAGGAGCAGTACAAGCTTGGAGCCCAGAGAGGACGGACGAGTCCCCGGTAACACACAAACAACGGCGACACGGCGAACTCCCCCAGTCTGAGAGCAGGAGAGCAGGTACGGCCGTTTTTAGGAGACACACACTCTCCCGTCCGTTTACCGGCAGTGTGGCGTTATTTGGCTACTTGTGGGCGCTATCTGTGATTGTCACGGGGAAGTTAAAAGAAACGCGTTCGTGACCAACCCCATCCCCCTTGCGTGTCTCGCTCTCTTTGCCCGCGCGCGCGCGCGTGTGTTATGTGTGTTGTGTGTGCGCGCGCCCCCGCGTGCGTACATGTCCGTTTTCTCTCGCGCTAGCAATAGCAACCGAGAGAGACCCGAGGCGGCAGCCAGTCTGGGCGCGATCGTTTTCCACGCTCCCTGCCTTAATTCTCCATGCACTCACGCTGTTTTTTAGCCTTCGCCGTATTGAGCTATTTTGTTGCCGTAGCGTGTTTACCTTCCCCACATGCTCTCCTTACCGGCAGTTTTATTCTCAGAATAACAGAAAATCTGACCACGGAAGTAACCCTGTTCCACGTGTCTACATCTCATCAGGGGCGGTGCTGTCTGTTTTTTTTTTTGTTGAGAACAAGTTAGTATTGATCAACATATGGTACTATGGCTATTCCTGGGTCATGTTAAGTCGGTTTGGGTTTATTATAATCAATAGTTCTGTGGCTGGTCAGTTGTGGTGCCATGCTAAATTATTGCAATCAGGCACATAATTATAATACATTTTTCAGGAAACTTAAAAGATCCATGCAGCCACCAAACAACCATGTGGCTAATCTGAAGGCAAATCATACCCATTTTTCTGGAGTTACGCTGCTAAACTATAGGCTACAATATGAATCCTACCATTTAAGACAGTATGGGATAGACCATTCCTCATGAAGGAAAGAGTTAGATACTGGTTAAGATCCTCCAATAACTGAACTGTTATGATATTGCTGGGGGATGTATTCAGTTGGAAAATTAATTTATTCATCATTTGAAAGTTAAAGGTGTGTTTCTTTGATATATTGGGGTGCGGCATGTTCGGTCTACAGCACTGACAGGATGAGTACACTCGGTTTCAAGTTTTTTAGGTATGTCCATATAAAACTAAAAGCTTTAAATGCATCCTGCAGTCATGGCGGTTATAATATTCAGTGTTTTAGAGAGGTGGGGTACAGGTGGGGTTTTTGCTGTTGAATTGCACTGAGATATTGATATAAATTGCAATTACTGTTAAGTGGTGTTTAGTCTATGCTTGCTTAAATATTAACCAATTATCAAAGTAGTGGCTGATTTATGTCGATCAACAGCTCTCATTTAGTCTATGCCCACTGATCTAAACAATGGGGATACTTTTTTTTTTTTTTTTTTACAATCTAGTTCATCAATGCCCCAAACTACAGCCTTGAAAATGACCTAAAAGTTGAATCAACAATTCTCTTAAAAAGCTCCAGCAAAATCTGTTCTTTTTCATGAACGTATGATTTATTCCGGGACTGCATGATTTGTTGTTAGGTGTATCTAATAACCTGACAACTGAGTGTTTACTGAGGTTATGTGTGACAAGAGCATGGTTGATGGGTATTTTACATCTTTAGTTCCTACTGTTGCTTTACCCCCCTCGCACAAGATACGGAAACCTAGCCTTTTCCTGGAGTGCCGCAGTGCCAGCATCTTTGCACTCTGACCTCTCTGATGAAATACATATGTGTAGAGGGCATTTTTTTTCAGTGTTTTTGAAACCAGCAGGGGATATGCAGAGTTTTACACCTCCAGATTATCTGAGCTAAATTGGCTGCTGAGGTGTCTGTTATCATCCGTCTTCAGACAGCACCTTTTCTCTGTGTGGTGTGGAGAAAGTGTTGGAGAAAGGAGATTCACCCTGCCCACGGCTTGTTTCCATTCTCCCCTGGAAGGGGGTAGAGCCACCTCTGTTTTAGGAATGTGTGTCGACACCCATAACCCTGATCATGTGATGGCCTGAAGCCCTTGTAGTCCCTTGGTGACCTTTAGGGTCAACAACACCCATCTCATTGATCAGCAGAATGCGCAAAAGCTGGGAGATGTCCCCTGAGATTGAGTTTGGACACTTTGGACTCCAGCAGAACACAGTAATGCATTAAAATGTTTCCTAAAATTTGCATAGATAGTAATCTCTCTTTTTGTCAGTGTCTCTCACCGATGTCTGTGGGCCTGTACCCGCTGTAGCTCAATTTCTTTAAGAGCCAAATGTGATAGTGGGTCTCTATTAAAGCAGGAGAAACAAGTGACACATTGGAGGTGTATACATAATAGTTTGTCACTATAACCTTGTGCCAGAAAATGGCAAATATTTTGTTATTTGCTTGCACACATAGTCCTACAATCCCTAGATAAGGAATTATGTGAGACTGGTGCCATAAGATTGTCAAATTGTCATAAGAGGTCAGTAGGGAACCATGTCGGTCTGTGTACACAGCTGGTTTAAAGACTATTATATAGGAAGCAGCCTGAGCACTCTGGTTGTCATTGATTTAAAAATATCTGCTCTTCAGAGTTTATTTAGAACAACGTTTTTTTTCATGCCCAGGAAGAAATTATAGTTCACAAATACTGTGTTTTTACAGTTAATTACCATTGCAAATATGTCCAAATACACACTTGTACGATACTATAAACAAATGAGACCAAGATGTTTTTGTTTTGCTCAACTGTACCATTAATTGGCATAACTTTCTGCAACAGAAGGGCGACACAAATTGTCTGCAGCGGCACAAAATGATTCTTCACTGTTGAGTTAACCTTCAAAAGGTCGTTAGATCACCACTGTCAGCTTGACTCTTTGTGGTCACAATAAACTCTGGTCTCCTTCCAGACAGGAAAGTCATTGCTGCTTGTGTGTGTGTCTGTGCGCGCCTTTGTGCAGGTTGAAGAATGGAGTTGGCCAACCATGGTCTTATCCTGCTGCAGCAGCTTAACGCTCAGAGGGAGTTTGGCTTCCTGTGCGACTGCACTGTGGCTATTGGAGATGTCTTCTTCAAAGCCCACAAAGCTGTCCTCGCTGCCTTCTCCAACTACTTCAGAATGCTTTTTATTCACCAAGACAGGTACAGAAACAATGTATTAATGGTGGTATCTGACACAAGCTCAACGGCAAGCTAAGATACTTTTTGTTGTCACATTAGAGAATTTGCCCAACACCATATTTACTTGTTCTCATGTTGTCAAACATTGAAGGACTTTTTTTCTCTGCAATTGAACACTGGACTGTATCCAAATCTTTTTAGTATGATGACCAACAAATAAATGTCTCATGAAAGAATTATTTTTGTTCACATGCAAGTTTTCAACAGTAACATAAACATGTTTTCCTTATAGTAAAGACATGAGAAGCAATCACTTCTCTCTTTTCATGCCGCTTATAAAGTAAAACATTATCTAATATCATCAGGACCCCAGACATCATTTGTCACTTGGTAACTGGAGTGTCTTTGTGTTTCAGTGACTGTGTGCGGCTGAAGGCTGCTGACATACAGCCAGATATCTTCAGCTACCTCCTCAACCTGATGTACACAGGCAAGCTTGCACCGCAGTTGATAGACCCTGCACGGCTGGAGCAGGGGGTCAGATTCCTGCATGCCTATCCGCTCTTGCAAGAGGCCAGCCAATCGGTGTATTCACACCCTGAGCACAGCATCAACCTTTCCACCTCCCTCTACGGCATCCAGATCTCTGACCAACAGGTAGCGCTGTCAGCTAGAGTGCCCACCCGACGACAGCTCTCCTCACCTTTTGACATGGAACAACTCAGCTCAGAGGGGAAGTATCCGTCCACACCAGCTGCCACTGCTCCATATGCAAATTCCTTACCGTCCAAGCAAGCTTCCTCACCCCCAGATACCGAGGCTTCAACCAGTGGCAGCAAGCCCATAATCGAGGAGGGGGGAATGGACTTGCTAAGTGCAGATGGTTCCTCAGCCAGTGCCATCCTCCACGTAAAGCCCAGCATCATGAAGAGGAGCTCCTCTTTTAGGAAGCATTACTCCTGTCATCTGTGCAGGAGCCGATTCACCCAGAGAAGCCTGCTCAGAGAGCATCTCCTCCAACACACCCAGGCTCTACAGCAGTTGCCTGCTGAGCCCAGCAATGCACTCTCACCTGTCATGACTGGAGAACATAGCATGCTAGAGTTAGAGGGCATCCTTAAGGGAAGCAAGGCAGGGTCAAGCGCCTCTGCCTCCGCGACAGCAGTAGAGATAATCAGCGACAGCGAGCAAACGCCTGTTTCAGGTACCAACTCGGACTCTCCCCGAGCAGAGGTGTCCACATCCAGCTGGGGGATGGCAGGATTAAATTCTCAGGCAGACACACCACCTCCGTCAGACATTGCTGATATCGACAACCTGGAGAGCGCCGACCTGGACAGGGAAGTGAAGCGGCGGAAGTACGAGTGCTCCACCTGTGGGCGCAAGTTTATTCAGAAGAGCCACTGGCGTGAGCACATGTACATCCACACGGGCAAGCCGTTCAAATGCAGCGCTTGTGGCAAGAGCTTCTGCCGGGCCAACCAGGCTGCCCGCCACGTGTGCCTGAACCAGGGGGCTGACACCTACACCATGGTGGACCGACAAAGCATGGAGCTGTGCGCTGCAGGGGACGACAGCAGCCAGATGGAAGCAATGTTCTTGGGCTCGTCAAAGCCTTACAAGTGTAACATTTGTGCAACCACCTTCTCCAGTCCCAATGAGGTGATCAAACATTTGTGCTTCACTCAAGGGGGATTAGTGGGGCTGCAGGGAAACACGAGCGCAGGGATGCTGCTCCAGCGTGAAGAGTTCTCCAAAGATGAAGGCTCTGATTTGTCCAACTCTGGCACCCCACTGGAACGCATTAAGACTGAGGAAATCCTCGTAGAGTAGTGCCAAAACTGTGCATTTGTCCTTTTTTAACTTGTATGTATATTTTCTAAATTATGGTTAATAGGCAAGCTAAAGGTGAAGTTAGTCAGGGTATGTATGATGGAGGTTCTCAATCTACTAAAACAGTTTTTCTGGAGGATTTTTTTTGTTTCTTTTGGTACAGTATTTTGGATTTTTTTTGTCCCTGGGCATGACAAAAAAAAGTTTGTTAAATGGTAAGTAAAAATAGCCCACAGCTCCCTAGAGTTCAGTCCAACATCACTCAAGAAGTAAATAACATTATCATTGGACTTAAAAGTGGAGTCAGCAATTCTTAGTTAATACACCTTCTTGTCAAATCCAGTGAATGTCTCCTCACAGTCCGCTAGCTGTCCGTTCTGTGTGCTGATGTGTTTACACAGCCCTGGCTCTGTAAATGAGGAACAAACAAAGTGACTCGACTCTTCCATCTAACCAGCAGCAGGATGCGTTTCTGTTCGCGCACAAGACAGGAGGACGAAAGGGAGATGCGGAAATGGGTAGAAAGGATACAGTAGGAGCATGAGGCACGGCATAATCTAACAATATAAATATGCTGACTAGTTTTCTCCAGAATCGCTGACTCCAGCTTTAAGACTGAATTGAATACCAATGAGAGAGGCAAAGTAAGTATTACCTTGTATCTTATCGTTTTATCGTTGGTGTACTTTGGTATTAGACACACACACGTCAGACTGCACCACATTATTTTTTCTTGTTGTGGTAAGGCTGCTCAGACGGCCTTAGAGAATAAAAGGAAGAGGAAGCTGAGACAGTTCCGGTGGAGACAGCGTGCTGTGAGATGAGTTGGCTGTGCTGTGTTTGAGGAGAAAGACTTCTAACAAATTACTAAGAATTCCTCTGGACGGAAGAGTTGTTTTTTCTAGGTCATTACTGTGAGTCTGATTCTGCAGATCAGGTTTAGACTACAGTTTCAGCTAAAAGCACACAATATGTTCAAACCCAAGACAATCTGTGCTCTTTTTTTTTTTTTTTTTTTGGAGTAGATGACCGATATGCAGGAAAGTACATTTGTCTTCCATTCATGTCTTGGTTGGTGTTTTGGCTCAGCACAACAAATACCTTTTTTTAATGAAACGTCTTGACCATCATTTCAATCCTTCTCAGCAACTGTGTGGTTGTTTTACTCTGTCACTATGTCATTACACCACATTAAAGCACAAATGCTCTTCATAATAAGAGTTTGGCCACTGAAAGTCTGTCACAAGCAAGAGTGGTCATTGCGTTTACAGTTTAGCCAGTTTGATTCTGTTTTTTAACTTTCTCATTTTTAATTATGTTGTGTAACTCTTTGGTTACTGATTGAAGGCACAACATGTTCCATTCAGACACATATACATTGATGGAAGGCTGTCCTCTACAATATTGTACAACATGTCTTCATATAATTAGCTTGAATCTACTCCTAAAAGCCCTTAATTTTTGTTTGACATGCTTTTATAATTTTATAGACAATGCTATATTTACAAAGATTATATTGCAAAGTTGTATGTATATTAATAGACAAATAGCTTTCAAAATAGGGTTACATTTGGTTTAGCTAAAGTTTATGTATTAGGGATGGGCACAATAAATCTTCTTGAGGAATTAGTTTAAAAGAAGTTAAAAGTAAAAACGTTTGGTATTTTATGTCACCTCCCCTTGCCAAAGTTTCTAACCTTATTCATTTTGTGCAAAGAGAAGCAATTTCTCAGAATTTTTGCCTTGTGACATTTATATTTGTTGATTAACTGTGTCCAAATTTTAAAAAAGAAGTAGTTGCGGCAACAATAGTCATTTGTAGAATAATACTGTGGGAGGACATACACAGGTGAACATGGTGACATTTATTTGATGCAGAGATAGTAGTAGTATTTCAATGCTCCACCTGTTCGTGTGCCAGGAAATAGACCGAGTTAGGGATGACAGTGACACAGGGAAAGTTAGCTTTAACAAGAAGCTGCTAAGAAATCTAAAATGACAGGGTGATGCCTCCGTATACCTGACTGTCTGTATACACGTCTTATGGGAATATAAAAGATGCTATTTATTCTAACTCACAACATCAATTATTTGGGATAAGAAATACTTTCTATGTACTACTGATGACTGGATATTATGAAAAATCTTTACATACATGTCCACTTAATTTAAAGCAGTTATTTCAAAAGGCATGCTGAAACATGCCGAGTGTAAAAGTAGCGTTAGTAGCATAATACAGGTTGTTCAGGAACAAAATCCTCAATTTGACTCAATTTAGATTTATGCAAATTTAAAACATATCAGTGAACACATACAAATGCAGTTTTTTCTGCTGCAAATCTAAATTCCATTGTAACTGTGATCACAATTTATTGGGATAAGTCTACATAACTTTTAGGGGTTTGTTTTTCTATCTTTACATTTTGAATATGAAGTTATTTTAGAGAGGCTTGTACAACTGTTTTGATATTGTTATTGTTCCCTCCAGTGGAAAATAAATTCTACATTATTGCTACAACATTGCCTTTTTTGCTGCAAAAAAGTAGAGACGTGATCTCCCCAACTTTATCCAACTCATTAACCAAAAATTATTTCTCTCTTTTTTCCCGCAAATTTCTGATAGTCTAAGTCTAATAGTTTTAGTATCCTGTTATGCTACTACCCGACAGCAGAGTTAACTAAGGCTCAATCCGTATAATAGTATTTTAAAAGTAGTCTTTATAGGATTTATTGACTTGTTTCCATATTTTGAATATTCTGATAAATTTGTGGAAACAGGAAGAAAAAGCCCATCCCTGGTGTGTTTAATACACGCCGTTCTTCCGTTTCACCCAGACTCAAGTACAGGTCTGTGACAATGAGGATGAGGCCTTGTTATAATTCGGTTCAAGTGAGATTTTTGTACCTGAAACCACGTTACATTACGTATTGAGAAGCAGTCGCTGGTTTGATGCAATGAGCCCAATGTGTGGCTAGATGGAGCTGTTTTTATTATTTTTCTACTCAGGTCTAGTGAGGGAGGAGGCTGTCAAATTTGAAGTAATGTCTTTACTAGTGTTTTGTGGTGTGGTTGCCAATAATATGACAGTCTTAGCCATAATATGATATTTCATCACATTCTGGTTCACATTAAAAAAAAATACAAATATCTGTGAATTTAATCTTACGAGTGTTTAGTATTGACTAACATGGAAGGATTCTCGTTTGTGTCTTGATTCAAGGAATTGAAATGCTGTACTACTGACATTCATTTCTCAGAGCTCAATTGATACACAGAGATATGCACAGCGTTATGAAACGTCTAAATCCTTCCTCAGTTGAAGTTGTAGTTGTTCCTCTGCCACACCGTCCTGTATCTTAATGGCTGTATTAATGTGTCTTCAAGCGTCTTATCTCAGGAAGATAAGTTTGACTGTGTCTTTTCTGTCTGATGATTACCCAAACAATAATTTCATTTCCAGCCGCTCCCCAATGCCCACATGACATCTACTGTGATCGATCTGTGTACTCAGGAATGTTTTCTGTATAAACAACATTTTTTTCAGTGAAGAATGAACAATAAAAACATGTCTTTTTAAAATTGTGGATCTTTTTTTTTAACCTCAACAAAACATCCATTCAACCTTTATAGGCGCTAAATAAACAAAATACATGGTGTATAGTACACTGTAATATAACTGAGCAGTTTAAAAGGACATTTTATGTGTTTATTCATGTATAGTATTTACCAACAATTACAGCGTCTGCTATGAAGACGTGTTATATTGATACACCCGCATTTTATTACATCATCATGCATTATCTGTTGATACACCCGCCTCCACTCATGAGTACCCACAGGAGGAGTTTTAGCAATGGTAAATACATTATACTCAAGCTTTCATCTTTGCTTCAGCAGTGAATAATGTCATTGTAGTCATTGGTTGTGTATTAAAAGGTCCAGGGATGAACAAAGCACACATCAGTTTTCTCTAACTTTATTGAATGAAATATAGACATGTTTCTGTATTCTTACTATTAACAGCTTGGAAAATATAAAAGACAACTAAGACCATGCTACATGAATATTATGCTAAATGGCTGTAGGTTATTAGTTAATATTACAACAATATGAATTTTAAGTACATACAGTAGGTAAACAATCTGTACAAATGTTAACAGGTTCACAGTTAAGTGTGTTACAAAAAGCAGGGAGGACTGAAGCGGGCGGGTGCCCCAACTAAATGCTTTACATAATGCAACAATAGCAAAAGTCTTAAGTTCACTGTGTCTTTTTTAATCATTTGTTTTTACATAAAGCGTGTATGGATGTGACACACCCTCTAGAGTCAAAGCAAAGGGAAGTGGTGACCTAACAGGGGTCCATACTTCCTGATCTTCCTCTCGTTTGGTCATAAAGCTGATTGAAATCTGAGCCTCTAGAGCTGCTCGTGTCAGCCACCGAATTAAAATCGATAGATGATAGAAGCAATCAGGTAATTTTAAAAATATTTCAATGATTGACACAGTGCAAGTTTGCCAAATTTGGCAGGAAATAAACAAATACCAGTGAAATCCATAGTCACATGTTTGCTTTGGTGGTAAAACTTGGATCACAGGGATGTTCCAGATATTCCTTCAACCTAAAAAAAAAAAAAAAATCTCCCACTTTGCCAATAAACTTCTAAAATAAGCCCTGATCTTAAAATGTGTGATGCATGACTCAAAATAGTAGAGGCTTTCAGAATTTAATGGGATGCAACTGATGTCTTATCCTGTGAGCAATGGAAAGACCATGACTCTCCCCTGATTGATCCTAACTCGATTTGGCTTTTAAATAAGGAATAAAACAAGCTTTTGTTTTTACCTCTGGTACCATGCAGTCAGTGTCTCTCTAAATCCCCAACTGGTGAGTCTACGTCCTCCCTGGTGCCAGTTTAATGAGCCTGAGCTATCATGCTGGGTGAAGAACACGGCATAGGGGCAGGTACCATTAGAGTGGACTGAAAAAAGATCATTTCCATTCTTTATCACCCTTGTTAAAACATACAGTTAAAATTACTCCAGTAACTGTGGACTAAAGGGTGCACTACTTTTTTGTAGGCAACAGATGGCATCAGCATACTGTCTTTTCATCCAGAAATATGAATATAGTGTTGGAAGAAAGGTGTTCAACTTAAAACTGCTACGCACAAATAATACACACAGTATGTCACACAGTAACTCAGAAAACATGGCCATTAAACATTAAATGTTTCTTACATGCAAGTGTTAACCCAGTATGACTCTTCCAGTGTCAAACACTGACACATCTATCCCTTACACTTTTTACTCTGCCACGTGATCAAATGAGGGTGTTACAGTATTTTATTGTATTATTACATGAAACAATGTGTAACAATGTCTTTTTCACAGTAAATCAGGCAGTGATTGTTTATCTTATCTACATGAAGCTAAATAAGTATTTTGTTGGGGTGCAGAGTGAGGACACATTGTGTCAAAACGTGTCAAACATGATGCCTTTCTGGTAGACATCCTCATTCTCTCTGCCCTCTTGCTGTGATTTTTAGGTCAGTATTATCACTTACTGTCTATCACTACTATCACACTTGTACCATGGTTTATAATTGCTACAGAGTCTTGAAATAATCACTGAATAATGACTAGTAAAGCTGTGATACACCAGTCACTTATATGCAATAGCGTCACATTTATTTTGGTGAAATTTGCTAGATCATTTTAGGTGTTTCTCTGCATCAACTGTTAAACTGACTGCCACAGTGGTGCTCAAAGGAAATACCTGATGTGTCATGGCTTAACATGGAATTTTAAAGACAGGCAACAATGACCATACAATAACAAAACAGGGCAAAAACTGAAAAAATAAAGACTTAGGGGTGAATGAAAGAATACTCAAGATATAAATACAATATACAAGATAATAATCCTCCATCTCTTCACCTTCTGACACCATCTCACTCTCGCTACTATACACATACAAACACACACACCCACACACACACATATGACCATAGACGCACTGGACCTGGTTGCAGACTCTTGCCTTATGCAGCAAGGGCAATGGAAAGTCACTGAGACGCTGAACATACATCACACTGATTACAAGCCAGATGGGATGCTTCTGATGCACAGGGCATGCTTTAGTGTGTGTGTGAGAGTGAGTGAGTGGGTGGGTGAGGATATGGCGATGGGACATCACATTGCGCTGACAGGGCTGCAGGATGGGGTTGGAGTATAGGTGGGGGAGGTGGAGAGAATGGCGGAGCTGTTGCTCAGTCACTCAGTCTGTCTGGGCGGGATGGGCGGAGCCCAGTCTCAGTGTGTTACCACAGAGCGGCCTCTCTCTCTCTCTCTTCTCTCTCTCTCTCTCTCTCCCTCATCACTCACTTCCTGGTCCAGACAGTGTGTCTCCCAGGCATCAGTCTTGTATCTGCAGCTGTGATGGAGAGACATAAAAAACAAACAAGAAGAGATACAATTTGAGATTGACATTACATTTGGAAATCCCTTTGTGCCTTGTTATGTTGTGTTGTAGGACCTAAATATCATTAAATTGCTGTAGTTTAAGACAATATAAGAATACCTATTGGTTATGAGGTTGTTTTCTCTCCTCTCTTCCTCATTGGGTATTACATTTTTTTGTTTTCTTCCAGATCATTAGTGATAACATATATAATCAGCTATTGTAGCAGAAGTGAAATACTGTTTAATCCATGTCATTTTAACAAGCATTAGTTAAAACATTAGTCTGATGTACTGAGTCAATAACCCCCCTTTTTTGTACCTTAGATTGAGCTCCTCATAATACAGAATGTGCAAGCCTTTCTCCTAACCTGCTAGAAACGACCATGGACATGTTTCTATTCGGACAGACTTCTACTTTTATTAAAGTTATTTATATATACTGACCACGACTCCCTAATCATTTAATTCCATAAAATATTCTTTATCTCTAATTACCACTTTCAGTTTGGGATTTTCTCTTTCACTGTTTGATTTTACCATCCCATGTCTTTCTTTCATTTGACCTCTTATACCTATCAAAGTTTGTTTACATGAGTCAGCACACACTCACTGTGAGTGTGCTGCTGTACCACTGCTGCTATTAAGCTGCTGTAGCTCATCAAGCACCTTCCTGCTGTACTTTCCCATTTCTATTCCTCTCCAGACTCTGCTGCAGAGCTGCATGGCTGCTTAGTTAATATGAAAGTGAACTACACCAAATTTTTCCCTCCTCCTCAGTGCTTCAATTAGATGACATCAGACATTGATACCAAAACATTGCACTGTACTATAAATGCTATGGATATAATTCAGTCAAATCAACTGAAAAAACCCCAACTTGAGCTCTTTGACTTTTTGTAATTGAATCTAACAAATGCGTTCTCCGACATGGTTTCTTGACTCCATACTGAGCCTGTGATAGAAGGAAAACAGGAGGAGGGAGTGGAGGAATCATAATCAGTCTTTCAACACAAGTTCATCTGCCCCTCACACACCGCTTCCCTTTAAGACCCCGGCCTACAAAGAAGGGGTCAACAGCGGCATTCCTGCTTTGATATCAAAGGTCCCCTGGTTACTCATAGCCTGAACAAAAGCTTTTTCATCTGGCCAGTGGGCTAATTCCCTCCCCTACTCTCTAATAAAAGTAGGGCCCATTGATGTTTCAAAAAAGCCACTATGCACAGATTGTTTGATAGGCCAACATAGGAATTTTGAAAATAACTACTTTTTTTAATCTGCACTGTTCCATCACTAATTGTACAATACTTAAATACTAAAACACTTCAAAAATCCTTGTTAAACTAGTTTTGATTACCTGCATTTTCGTTTGTTACCACATGAAACAGTTATTGTAAACATTCAAACACATATTATGAGGATGCTACCTTGTAAGATCAGTCTCACCTGCTCATGACGCTGCTGTGATCTCTGTGGACACAGGCTCGATCTCCTTCACAGCCTCCTCAATCACCTCAATCACCTGCGCCATCACCTCTGCGCACTTTCCCGATGTTGTCTTCTCTGTCTCTGGTTGGCTGGCTGCTGCTGCCTCTGGGACTTGGCTGGGAGCGGAAACCTCCGCTGAAGCTGTCACTTGAGGTTCTTCTGCCAGCGTTGAGAGTTTCTTTACACTTGCAGTGCTTTCTGCTTTTACATCTTCAGCCACAGGGCCGTTGGTGTCAAACTCTTCTGCTGCCTCTTCTTCCACTGATGGTTCCTCAATCACCTGCGCTGTCTGCAGGACCACTTGGACTGGCATGTGAATTTCAAGCACTTTCTCTTTGCTCTCCTCCGAAGGAGCCTCTGCCTTTGCTTCCTCTGTTTGTGGTTTCACTTCCTCAGCTGCTTCTTGTACATCTGGTTCCTGGACTTCTGGTTCCTCTATGATCTGTTCATCCTTGACCTCTTCAGGCTCTTTGTCTGTCTGACTCACTTCGATCTGTTCATCCTTGACCTCTTCAGGCTCTTCGTCTGTCTGACTCTCTTTGATCTGTTCATCCTTGACCTCTTCAGGCTTCTTGTCTGTCTGATTCTCTACCATTATCTCCATCACTTCTTCCACTGCAACAGTTTCTTCACTTACTTTAACCTCCACAGCTTTCTTCAACCTGTCTTCTGGTTTCTTCTCCTCCTCCTCCTCCACAGAGGCATCAAGGCTCTGTGTAACCTCTATTGGGATTTCATCAGTGACTTCTTGGGCAACATGGAGTAGCTGAGGTGACTTTGGTGCCGGTTTTTCGTAGACAACAGGGGTGTCACTGACAACAGCAGTGTCTGTTGTCTCAATCTCTCTCTCTATTGTTGCTACAGCCTGGACTGGTGTTGGTATGGTGGCTGTTGGGGTGGAGGGCTTTTTGGGTTCAGGCTGTTTTTCAGGTTCCTCTGAGACTTTATCCATGGCATCCTGAATGACAGCCTGGGCAATGACCATGCTCTGAGCCTCAATTTCACTGACCTGCTGGATCTCCTCCTTGATTTGCTCCACTGTCTCGCTGGCCTGCTCAATGACTGCACTGATCTCTGACTCTGCTGTTTGAGTGTTAGTGACCTCTGCAGTTATGACAACTGTACCCTCCTTCTTGGTTTCCTGCACATAGACTGGTTCATCACAGACTGATGCATTTTCCATGGTCACTGCGTCTGATGTCGCCACGGACTCTGCACTGAGCGGGGCCACAAAGACCACAGTTTGGGTGATAACAGGAACCTCCTCACTTGGTACAACTACAGAGATTGCTGGCTCAAGCTCCTTTGTCATGGTGGTCTTTGTGGTTTCACATATGGGCTGAACCACATCTTTTACAGGGGTATTTTCTCCAATGGCAGAAAGCTGCTCCAGGTCCATTTTCACCTCCTTGGTTTCTATAATTGTTTCAGTGACTTCTATGCTCTCAGTGCAAACGACAGCTTCAGATGTTGGCATGATGGGACTGAAGACAACAGCTTTAGGAGAGTTCTCGTAGGTGGCCTGAATTACTTCAGACCCCTCCAGAACAGTGCTGACAATTCCAATCTTCTCAATCTCAGGTTCGTAGATCTCGCTGGCAGCTTGAACGTCTATGACGTCTGATTTTTCAACAACGGGCTCAAGCTCAGTGGTTTCTATTTGGTGCATCTGGGCCATGAACACTTCATCTTCTGTAAGAGTGGCTTCCTCTGTAATTGGCTTCTTCTCTTCCTTTGACACCTCTGTGCTTAGAGCATCACGGATCACAGCCACACACTCTATGATGGGCATTACAGGTTTCTCAAGAGCTACTTTGGCAATCTCCTTGGTTCCTAGGCCAGTGCAGATAGCCATGGCCTCGTCACAAGCGTGTGTCTCCAGGATGGTATTTGTCTTGGACTCTGCTTCCTCAGCCGGTGGCTCATATTCTGTTGTTTCAACAGCTACCTCTATTGGTACATCTTCAACAGTCACAGATGTCTTGGGTGCAATTTCACTGATTTGGGCCGCTATGCCCTCTAACACCTCACCTGCGCTGCCTGGCTTGGGTCCCTGAGGAACAGGAGTGGTTTCTGCAGCTGGAGCTGGGGCAACAGGTTTCACCTCAGCTGTGGACAGTCTGCGTCCTGTGCGTCCTGGAGCTTTAAGGGTAAATGCATCCTCTTCTTCAGTTTCATCTTCAGCAATGTCTGTGTCAACAGACTTTGGCGTGGCAGCATTCTCAGCCTCCTCTGGAATGTCACTCAGCTCGTCATGTTTATCATCAGTGTCCTCCACAATGGCTGGGATCCATGAGGGGGATCTATCTTCAGCGGACACTTTAATTTGGACTGCAGCTGGTTCTGCTGGTTCTTCCTTTTCAGCCTCAACTTGCTCATCATACTCTGAGAGAGGAACCACAGCTGGGGTGTCAGAGTCTTCCTCACCTGAGCCCTGTTCAGTGGAGGCTTGTTTTTCAGCCCTCTTCTTTTTGCGTCCAGGCAAGAACTTCCTCAAAGAAAACGATGACTCATCTTTTGGTGCTTCACTGTCTGACTGGACTTGTTCTGCAGCCTCTTCAGGCTTTTCCTCAGCTTTGGCCTTATTCTTTGGCATAACGATGCGTTTCAGTGTGTCCCAGGCGGACTCTCTCTCAGGGGGGCTGCCTAAAGGTTCAGGGGAGGAAACAACTTCTCCTTCACTCTCTGTGGTTTGGGAAGTGACAATAGCAGCTTCAGTTTTGCCTTCCTGCTCCCCTTCTCCTGCTGCTGCTGGTAGATCCTCTTCAATCTTGGTCTCCTCATCATCAGAATCAGAAGTCTTCCTAGTCCTCTTTTTGGGTCCACCCATGCACATTAGAGCTTCCCAGGAGACAGAGGTGTCCATCTTCTTTTTAGGCTCCTCAGTGCTGCTGACCAGTTTCTCAGTATTTTCAGTCTTTGGCTCTTCCTCAGTTGGCTTATCTTCCTTAGCCTCTTCCT
This sequence comes from Pempheris klunzingeri, assembly GCF_042242105.1. Classification (NCBI taxonomy): domain Eukaryota; kingdom Metazoa; phylum Chordata; class Actinopteri; order Acropomatiformes; family Pempheridae; genus Pempheris; species Pempheris klunzingeri. The sequence continues at coordinate 12,591,302 of NC_092029.1, read as the reverse complement.
CAGTACTTTTATCTGCTAATGCAGCACTCTCAGATGAGGACAGGGTGGCTGACTTTGCTGGCTTATCACCTGTAGCTTCATCTTCACTCTCAGAAGACCTTTTAACACGCTTCTTGGGTGTTACTAGTTTCTTGAAAGAAGACCAAGGAATGATACCCTCTTTTTTCTTCTCTCCATCAGAGGCAACTTCTCCTTCAGTCTCTTGGGTAGACTCATTCTGGGTCCCCTCCACAGCAATAACATGCTCTCCTGATTCCTCTGGAGATGAAGGTCCACTGTCAGTTTTTGGAGCCTCTGCTGACTCAGTGGATGATTGAAGCTGCTCAGCTGTCTGCTCCCCAGATTCGGTAAGCTTGGTCTCAGCATCTTTCTTGATCTTCTGTTTCTTAGTTGAGAGCTTCTTCAAGCCAGCTCCAGTGAAAAGCTTCTTTAGGGGGCTTCCCTGGGGCTTTGCCTTTTCCTGTGAGGATAGCAGCTCAGCCTCAGAGGTCACCTCTACTGGAGCCTTCTCCTCTTCTGCACCAGGTTCAGCCTTTTCCTCTTCTTGTTTGGCTTCATCAGTTGCCGCAGGAGCAGGGGTTTCAACAGTGACCTCAGGCTCTGGGGTAGTCTCTGATTTTGCTTCCTCTGGAGTAGTTGGTGCCTCCTCCTTGGGCTCTGTTTTTTCTTCCTCAGCAGTTGCTGGTGCCGCCTCCTTGGTTTCTTGCTCCACCTCAACCTTCTCCTCCATTTCTCCCACAACAGCAGCAGTTTCTTCTGTCTTACCTGTCTCCTCCACACCAGGTGCTTCCTTGTCTTCCTCCTCTTTTGTCTTCTTGATGCTGGCTTTTTTTCTCAGGTTAGAGAAGAGTCCTCCACTGAAAAGCTTCCTGAAGGGAGACAGGGTGGTCTCCTGGGATGGCTGAGTGGTCTCTCCTTCCTTATCAGCTCCTTCCTCCTTGACTGCTTCATCAGTAGCTTCAGCAGCAGTGCCCTCAGCTGGGGCATCGGTGGCGTCACCTTTGTCACTCTCTTTAATCACTTCAGCTTCAGCAGTAGGTGCTTCTGTGTCAGCCACCTTCTCTTCAGCTGTGCTCTTCTCCTCAGCAGTAGAAGCCTCCTCCTCCTTTGTAGGTTCATCAGTCCCACTAACCTCCTCTCCTTCTTTATCTTTGACTGTCAGTAGCTTCACAGGGTCTTTCTCTTCACTTTTGTCTTTCTTCAGGGTGAACTTAAAACCCACAAAGCGGAAGATCTTCTTAAAGCCCACTTCACTAGCATCATCAGGTTTTTCCTCCGCTGCTTTCTCCTCAACAGCGGAGATGTCATTGGCACCCTGAGACTCTTTCTCCACTTTCTCGCCATTCACTTGAGGAGCCACTTCATCCTGTATGGTGTCCACAGTCTCAGGGGCCTCCTCTTTTTGAGCCACAGACACACCATCTGGCTGGCCAACTGAAATGCAAAGAAAAAAAGACCTTTTAGTATAACATAGAGATACTCTAATGAGAAACTCCATTAAAAACAAATGTAGGTTTCAAATCGCCGCTGACAGTCTCATTGCCATCTGCAGATAATCAGAGATGTTGTACAGAAAGTATTTTCTGAGATCCTGACCCCCTGAGCTGATTTTATCAAGCATATGACTACTTAATTGCAATCAGATTACAGTTTCGTCCAGCTAATCCTGTTCTGTGTGAACACGCCAAAGAAATAATAGTTCAGGCATTGACACAAATAAAACAGTTATCTTCAAACTGAGCTTCATAGAAAATACTGCGCAATGAGGGTAATGCTATTTGAGATATCATCAACTTTGCAATGGTGCATTGTGTGGACTACTTCTATTTTTTTTTTTTTGATCGTTGAGATGGATCACTTATTCCATACTTGCAGGTAACTCCCTGGTAGTTATACAAATGCAAGACAAATTACATATTAGCATCTCTGATAAGACAAATACACACATGTAACAGATACACATAATGTCTGTCTCCCATGTCTATCTGTGTTTTGACAGAGGAAGGCGTAGGGGGAAGACGACCTGCCAGTGTTTAAAGCTTTTCTTCTTTTTTTCTCTGCTTTTCTCCTCAGATCTCTCTACAGTCTGGAAAACCTCACATCTGATACCCCTGAACTCTTAAAACAAATTCCCAGGACTTTTAATGCCTGGCTCTCAGCTTACCTGATTACACACACTGGGAAGCATAAAGACGAATACACACTCCCCAAAACCATGCACACTGTGAGAACTACCTCTGTCCCTTTACTGGTCCGTCACTAGCAAAGCACATATTGAAATACTGTTAGGCTCTAAACTTTGAAATGGATACACAACCCAATCTTGAATTCAAAATTAGTACACACAAATGTATGAGAAAAATGTGAAAAGGGTATTTGACCCCAAGTCCCCTTTTCATTATATTGTGCTGCTATGAAAATTGCATTCAGTTTGTAAATATATCTTGTTAGAAAGATGACTGGGCTCTTGTCTCACACAAAAATGTAAAACTACACACCCACATCTGTCCACATCCTTTTGCTAAATTATAGGCATGAGGCTTCAGTCAGTAGCACTGCATTTCTGGAATATTTTAGCTTTAAATTATAATACTATTATTTAATAGCTGACCTGACCAACAGAAGGTTATCATACTAAGCTAGTGTTTCACACTAGTGAAGGTTAGTATGATAAAAAAAAAAAAAGAAATGCTTTCATAAACTAATGTTCCCTAATGAGGGCTCGCCCATATAATATGTATAGACTTCAGAGGAATGTGAGCTATGCTGTTCACTATGTGTGTGGGAAAATTATTTTAGGATGCTCTAAACATAATCTGAGTTTAAATGCCAGGGGATTTCACGGGTGTTTATTTGTTTTTCAGTTAAACTGTGTCTCGACTGTGCCCATGCAGGACTCAAACCAAAGAGTACAGGCCACTACTACAACCCCTCCTTAAAATAAGTCCCAATCCCCTTGACCCAAATTCCACCACAGCAGGATGGATGGGGACCCACCCCCTACCCCAGGGCACACACTGATGCAAACACAATAGCCTTCGAACCCTCACTGGCCTCCGAAAATAAAGGAAGGGGGGTGGTCAACTTTTCTATTATCATGACACGCTGCAGCTTGGAGGAAGTTAGCTGACGTTACCAAACACGAATGTAAACACCAACATCGTTTACATTCGTGTTTGGTGATTTATAAAATACACATGGCAGTGGGCTTTCTCTCACATAGGTGTTATTTTCAGGGTACTTGTCCAATCACACAGTTAAGTGTGATTAAGCAAGCAAGCAAGACCAGAAGAACCACAAACATCATATAAAACTAGCCCAAGTCTTCATATGAACCACAGCACAAACACAATTCCGCTCAACTACACTTAAATACCACATTTAAAGTTAGTGTACATAATCACACCAGTTCCTCTACGCTGTTTTCAGTTCCGCTGCAGTCCCTGAAAGAAGTGTGTGTGTGTGTGTGTGTGTGTGTGTGTATGGGAGGGGTCAGACTGTTAGTAAGCCAGACGAGGCCATGTGTGTCTACATGTATCATAAAACAGGAGCCATGTTGATTTAACAGACTACTGGCATCTCTCCCGTCTTTTTGATCTTTGTTGTCCGGCCCAACTTTTTTTTTTTACAGGCACACAACTGTTAACATCCCTTGATTGATTTGGTTTGTGGTGGGGGTGGGGGGTGTTAATATGTGGTGGAGGAGGATGGGTGTTTTGAATAAGGACGGTACCAAAAAGAATGTGAGTGTGAGGGGTGAGGCTACGGAGGGGGGGGTGAGGAGGGGACAGTTAAGAGATGAAGGGATGGGGTTGAGGGGGGTCTGCCCTGGGGCCACAGCCCTAGCTCACTTTGGAGGGTGTTACATATCTCTGACACACACATTCATAGTTGAAATGCTTCTCTCTGCTGGAGACAGGCTTTGTTTATGCGTGTGTGTGAGCATGTGGTAAGGTGATGCTCTCATATTAAATATCATCACTGCAGCCAAAAAACAATTGTTGTAAATCTACTCCAGTCTCCAGTGAGCTCAGATAATGTGTCTGTTGTGGCTGTTTCAGCACTCTTTTGGTGAAGGGGGGCAGAGGGACAGTTGGGAAGCTGAAAGGCAGCTATTCTTTCTGGATACTATTTACAAACTTTGCCAAATATATGCAAATCCTTGTTGTAATTACTATTGTCTGGAGCAGGAGCCCTTTAAACAAAAGAAGTCAGTTAAAAAGAGGGCAAGGAGACATCCCACACCCTCCCCCAACAGTCCCGTTCCAGCAGCCCTTCTCTGTATCAAAAATGTGGTCAGTGTCTCCAGGGCTCCGGGGGATCTTTACACTTTACATTACACTAATAACACCCACAGTTGCACCAGTTGCCTTTCCATTATCTTACTAACATCGAGTCAAAACCTGATGTGACTGTATGTGGAATTAGCCCACAGCAAAATATAGAAAACACAAATGTTTAACTATAAATAACAGTGCAATGTATGTGCAGGAACCAAAACCTGAGGTCACCATGAAGCAAAAACATTCCAGACCTGCTCCATTTGAACCATCACTCCCAGTTATAAGACCTGAAGAAAAATCGGCCTTGGCATGTAATTAATTCCATACGCCCCTTTATCCTCCCTCCCTATCCTCTGCGGCTAAACTGAATAGCCCCACTGGGAATTAGGATCCCTCTCTAATCTAATGAAACTCTTCACATGACGGGACACAGGGAGCTGGCTCAGATGGTGACATGAGCTAAAAGCAGACTTCAAAAATATGTCTGTGAATGCATCTTCATATATTTCTACTGGCAGCTGTCACTGTGAAATTCTTTTCCCACCAAGAAGTTTGGTGGTAGTATGGGATGTATACTTCAGAGGCCAGGGCTCACCACAGTTGGCTTTGGCCAGAGATGATAGTTACAGCACTGTGGATGGTTTGTTACCACAGTAGATGAACAGGTTTCACTACAGGATGGAAATGAGGATGAACAAGGAATGTTTCGTGGGACTTGTGATGCAAAAATGATGAACAATTGGCACACTGGTACACTGGTATTGGTACAGCTTATAGCCAGGATCAGTTTTAATTCTAATTCTTAAGGTAAACAAAATAAGGAAAGTACAATATTATATATATATATAGTATTATACATTATTTTCCTCTCTACCCAGTGAGAATCTGCAGTGGCCAAAGCAAAGCATCTCCAACTTGAATCACTCGCCTGTGCGGGGACATCTACAAACCACAATGCTACTAACCACACCCTCAGGACAACAATGCCTTCAGCCATACTCACTCATGCAAGGAGAAACCACCAACGAATGTTGTCAATGGCTCAACTTAGCAAACTATATTGGTACTTCACAGTAAAATTTCTAGCAAAGTTTAAGAGGACTTGGTAGTCAGTGTGACCACACTGAACTATTGTTCTTACCTGTTAGAGTTATTGTTCCAAGCATTGGTAAAAGTCCAAAAATCCTTTCTCCAAGTGAAAATAGCAAAAACAAAAAAACACAAAAATATAAAGGATACCAAAAAACTAGATTAGATTAAAAAATCTTTTTAAAATTGTCTATCTGGTCTATCTGTTGAGTTCCTTCACTTCTCTGCACACTCAGTAAAATGTGTAAGATTTTCTCCTTTGGGTTTGTTTTAACCAGTAAACTGTGGGCAGGAGTGTGTTCCTCTCTCTCACTCACTCTTCCAGCACTTCTCAGTCAGTATGAACAGAAAAGAGGGCTCCACACACATTTCAACAGACTGACACACATGTCATGTTAGGACCACCCCTGCCTCCCTCTTCCTCCCACCTCCCTCTCCTTTCTTCAGCTGTTCTGAATGAGCCCCCCTCCTCCTCCTCCTCCTCCACCACCTCCTCCTCCTCCATTTCCACTCACCCTCCCCTCAGACCTCACCGTCCACCAGGGCTGACTAGAGCTCATCATGTGATCTTCCAAGGAGGCATTTGTTGTGCCCATCCCTCCAAAAAAAACAACCATTGTAGATATTCATTCTCCGTTCAAGCCCCCTCCCATAATTCCTAGCTCCAAACTCACGCACAGTTTTATTTTTTTGAGGGGGGGTCTACAGTCTCCTTCTCTGGCCGTAATAACCATATGTGTCCTCGAGAGCCAGCTTATCACAGACTTTTTAAAGCACCAACCCCATGGTTTTTCCCATCAACTCCCCTTTTCCAGGCAACCAGGCTCTCCCCCATATCTCATGGCTCATGTCACTAGTCATGTAGAGGAATGTTGAGAAAGACAAACCAGGAGGAATTTAAGGATTTTACTTTGGCAGAACACCCTTACACAACTTTTAATTTGTTCCTAATTCAGTTTAGTTTTCCAGCCAGTCTATGTTCTCAAACCAAATTATTTAAAGCAAATTTAATCAAACAGTGACAGTTTGTACAGTCCTAAAACTCCCAAAACATATCGCCGTCTGATACCATGGGCCTAAACGCAAATCATGAATGGGGGGGCCATCGAGTTGCTGCCTGCCCCCTGTGAATGTTAATAGGCCCCTCTCAATTACTTCAACACAGACACATTTAATTCAGCTTTTGTTTGAGGGGGGAGAGAGACTAGTAGGAATGCAGATAACTCCTCAGGTAAATACCAGTATAATCAGATCTGTCACACTTCAGCATTGTCCCAAAGGAATGTGTGAATTCCATCCAGAAGGCTCCCAAATGGGTGATAACAGTGGTAATCAAGTACCGTCTGAAAGCCCCCCTCACCAAAAGAGTGTATGTGCATGCTTTTAATTGTGGGTATTGTATACACACTGTGGGACATCCATTGATATCAAGATATGGTTGCAATAATCAGGCAAAGTGTCACCTCCAGGCACTAAAGTCAGTAACGATTTTTGCATATAACTGGAAAACCATCAGCGTGTGTAATATTTATGTGCGCTTTTCTGACTTTAAGTTTTTCCTGAAGCACTTAAACTTCATATATTCTCAGTTTTTATGTTGCAAACAAACAAGGGAACTTAAAAATCAAATAAGACAATGGGCAACAAACAAGACAATCAAGAAAACCTCTTGGACAAGATGGAGGCGAAGCAAATCTTATTTTCTCTTTATCCGACACCACTTCCTCTGAGTTTCTTTAGATCTGCTGAATTGAGAGAGCCGTGAACACCAAAATCTATGCCCATGAATGGAAGGCTTCATGGTTTTTATCACCACTAGCAGGAGTGAGAAAAGCGGAGTTGAAGCTGGGAGGGAAGGAAAACACAAATCTAATGAGATATTTCAAGGATAAAGTTCCAGAAGATAATAAAACGAATCATCAAACATTACAGAGGTTAGAGAGCTTTTCTTTTGCAAAGAGCAAATTAGGCTATGCATGGCTGGCATTTCTGCTATTTTCTCACGTCTTTGTAACATAGTTAGATGTTTTAAGTTGTAATTTAATTCCATCTGTGCATTAATAGTCAGTTAAGAGTGAAACTCAGTCATTTCACCACAGTCATTTCCTAAAAACTTAATTCTGACATACCAGTGAGGCCTTCTGTTGTTGCACTGAGTCATCTAGTAGGTATTCCACTATCTGTCCTATACTACATAATGACTACTATGACAGTATTGTATATTATGCTGAGTGGACAGTGAGTCAGACCAAAAGGAATTCAGGGTTTGATGAGTACTCCTTTTGGATCAGCCCACATCTTCCTTTTCCCTCCATACTTCCTTCATATGACTCATGCTCATCAGTCACATTCCTGGGTGTCCATACATCCTGGAAGATTTTGATGTAGGCGCAGCTTCAGGCTGCTCTGAGCAGTGTGGGAAATACTGTTGTAAAGAACCCACATGGTTCATCTCGGAGTTACAGGACAATACTGACATTCAAAATTATCTTCAACAAATCCAACAAAAACACAACAACCATCTTTGAATTTAACCTGCAAACCAGTGCATCTGTGTGCTGCCTTAATGTGCACACATGCCATGGACCACTATCATTCTCCGAAAACTGATTAACTACTACAGGCCCATGTGGTCTTGTCACTGCAAACCAACAGAACTTTATTTTACATTCAAGGAGGGGCTACAACTAATGATCAATATAAATATTAATAATTATCAATCATTTCGACAGTAAAATGTTTGCAAATAGCAAGAAACAACCATCAAAAGTCACCAGAGCCCATTGAGATATTTTATGTCTTAATGGAACCTCTGAATTTTGACATTTTTTAATTTGAATGATCAAAGTAGTTGTGAGTTGATGCACCAGACATCTGGCATGGTGCGCCCATAAAGAAACTAGCTGATACTGTCAGAGTGGAGTGACCTTACAGCTGCTTCAGGGGAAATAAAACAATATATTAACAGTTAACTTTCAATGTTTGTTTTTTTTCTCCTTCCTCTACTGTCATTAGATACAGTCTAATTTAATCAAAACAGGCTGCCATCACAGCACTAAATGAATGTATATTGTATCTAAACTGCAGTTAAGTCAGGATAACACAGGGCACAATCTGGGGGGCTGACGCCCCACATATCTCAATACATCAGAAAACGTGCCTGAGTTCAGGAATGTTTGAGGAGGGATCTTGAATGGTCTGGCGGATGGGGGGTTGGGGTGTTGGGGCGCTGGGCGGAGGGACTTTTTGTTGCCTGCAAATAAGTGAATGACATCATCAGACAGCACAGAAGAAAACGCCTCCTACTCTTCCAAGAACTTCATGGGATGATGTCGAAATAATTGGAGGAAAGGGAAATGAGGGCCGTGAATGCGTGAAACTGCCTGAGATCAGAGAGATTTTTCATTCAATACCTCTCCTTTCTTCTCCATTTTATAATTCTGTTTTAGTCCTTTCACACCATCGTTTTTATCTGCAGAATCCACACCCCACTCCTCTTTAATCCTTCTCCCTCTCCACCACTTTCCCCTCTGTCTCTTCTATCCTCTTGAGCCCCCACCCCACCTCTAGTTTGTGTGTGGGCCGGAGGGATGGATAAGAATGTCGGATAGGAAACACAGTCATTTCTTGACATCACTGCTTCCTTTTCCTTTTGCCCGTTTCCTCGAATTACCCTTCATTCTGTACTACGCACAGTGTGTCAAACAACCCTTCCGCCTTTTCTTGCTGAGACTGTCTGTACATTATGTGATGTAGCGTGATGAGATGAACACTGTGGGTGCCATGTCTCAGATTTCATGGAAGTGTTTCACGGCCATCTTTTGTTTATTTTTGCTGAAAAACAATGGAGGATCATATTTACAGTTTTCAGCATTGGAAGTGAGGTGTTGGTTCCAAAGAAATCACTATTATCTTGCACACAATTGGAAACAATCAAATTTGCGATCAAGTAAGAGTGTTTTTGTTACTGTTGGTTTTCCTAGTAGTCCCCTTAAAGTCCTACAACCCAAGACAAAAACAGTGCTTTTAAAGTTGGGCAAAGAGCACCATTTCTCAGAGGGGTATGTTTAGCTTGCCTTTGCCATCTGTTATACTTGCATTCCTGAAATATCTGGACCAGCAATTTGGCATTCCAGTTGTTGTTATGCATCATCTTGTCTTTGAGTGCGGACTGAACTGTAAAAATGGAGAAGTGGAGATCTAAAGAGGCCCCTCCTAAAGCTTAAAAAGGCCTTGGAAATTGTTCCCATTTACAAATGAGCAGAACAAGTGAAGAGATGAATGAAAAAGACAGACTAGTAGTCTGTGGTGTGTGTGTTGATCCACAGAAATGTGCATTTCAAATGTGTGTGTGTGTGTGTGTTCTAAGGTAGTCTCTATGAAAGCTTTGCACCAAATAGTAGAAAGAGGATGGTAACAAACAAATACATAATGTTACTAAGAAAATGCCAAGATCTTGCTCAACCTAAAAAGTGGCCCATCTTGTCTCTGTGCCAAAAGAAAATGTTCCCACTCCCCATCCAGCTGTATTTCATGAGAACTTTCCCCAAAACATTCGTCACAATTGCTCTTATCCTCCATGCTCTTCCTGGCCACTTATCCATCTTCCTTACCTCAGTCTCATGCGCAGCTCTGTTTAACATTAAGATTTGGCTGAGATCCACTAACTTCTGCTTGATCTACACTCAAAAATTTTTCATCTTAAGTCATTTAATCTCACTGAGTGTTTAAATCTAATTTTTCTGAAAATGGCCAACGGAGTGAGTATATCCACTTGTTTCCACAACAATTTTGCTCGTTTTGGGACTTTTACTAGAGACCAGTGTTGGTAACTTAATACAAGGTGGAACAAGGCAGAACACTAAAGTATCGAGTATTCAACTCCAAGATTACACTTAATTCTTGCATCAGAAACAAGTGAAAAACCTCACCTCACTGACACATTCCTGGCACTCACCTAAAGAAGATTTTGCCATTAATTGCAAGGTAAAAATGACTTATTATAGTTTATGGATACTTGCTGCATTGAAACAGGGGCCATAACGTTATTAAAGACGGAGGAGAAGGAGGAGTCAGTCGCATTCTTGGTCCATTCTCTCAATCCTCCGTGTGCCTGGGGGAGGTTAGGGGTTGAGGAGGGAGATTAGGTTCCCTGATGCCGGGAAAGATGAGAGAGGAGTGCCTGCGGAGACGAGTGGGTCCTGGGGGGTCTGAGAACCCTGGTGGGAGTCTACCATGAGTTTGACCTTATTACTGTAATTTTAGGCCCTCTTTATACTCCTAAGACTGTCGAGTTTTAAATGATTTGGTGGTGACAGGGATGCACTCCCTACAAACTATTAACCTGGTGATTTGAATACAATATATTCAGTATATATGCTTTATATGATGAACACTAACACACCATCAGACAATACAACATCTGCTGTATTTGTGCTCAAAAGCTCCCAGTTTAAAGTCCTTTATATTATCATTATATTATTTATTATGCAAACAAAACTGACCTAAACAGCAAAACAGAATCATCAGTTTACGTGGAAGTGGCGTCAAGTTTGGGTTCAATCGCTAACTGAGCTAAGTGAGCACATTTATATTCATAGTACTTGGACCATGGTCAGTTTGTCCATCACTTTGGGCCGCACTGAAATGTCTCAACAACTGTTGGACAGATTGCCATCAAATAGTTTGGTATGTATCAAGGCAACGTTTGCTGAATGATGTCTCAGTAGAGAAAGTCATTCATTAGTATATGGGGAAATTGGCCGTCAGTGATTTCTGACAGTGCAGTTAGTAGAGAGATTTGGCTTTTGATTAGCTGACCATAAGCAGATCTGGTTATTGCTGACAATCTGTTCGAACTTACTAAAGTTTCGTTTAAACAGCTACAACGTTGTTGATGTTGTTTCTGTTGGCGGCGACCTACAGCTCCACATTTGAGCAGGAGGAAAAGCATGGCTTCTGCCTGATCAGCTGAGACAGCAATTGACAAACGACAGCTTTCTAATAGACTTCTCCTATCCACTCTTGCCCTTAAGTGTATCCTTAAAGCACCCACTTTATAACAAATGACTGAATAAAACATGCCGCACAGATGTACATAATTGAAGTGCTGACTGGACAATGATGGATCTTGAGGGGCTGAGGGCCTTTTAAGCACTCCAATCTAAAACTCTGCCTCTCTAACACTTTCCTCTGGGATCACTTCCTTTCTCTGAGGGGAAGAAATCATTGTGACATCTTGCAGCAAGTTGATGGATCAGCGTTAACACAAATGCAGCCCAAACCAAGGACAAAAGAATTTCTCCCCATAGTGAGTACAGTAGAAAAAGGTGCACATAAACATCTTAACAGAGAGCATTGTCTGTAATGAGTGTTGTCAGTTGGAATGTAAAAGGAATATGGGCGAGAATCCAGGCGGAACGATCCAGCGGCTGGATTGTGTTATGATGTACAACGTGAAGCCTTATTGGCAGAGATCAGACAGAGCTTAAGTGAAGGGAGAGGTCCCTTCCACAGGCATGATGAATATTTTGGCAACACGAATATGTTGGTCCCCCGAGCCGAGCCTGAGTAAGGCCATCCTGGAACTAAATCATGGCCACACACACACACACACACACACACACACAAACCTACAGTACGCACAGACTGCAGTACAGTCACCTCGTAAAAGTTAACACCTGCAACCAAAAACACAAAAAATGTGGCATAAAGACATACTAGTGAATCATTTCTGAAAATCCACGACACACCTGGGATCTGCCTTACTTTTTGACTGCTTCAGTATGTAGTATGCAGTATGATTCATCACATTGTACAGTATCAGGTTGTAACTACTACTTGTTTCCATTATTGATTAATACATCCATTATATGATCAGTGAGTAGCTGTCAAAATGAGTGTCAATCACAAGTTCCCATAACCTGAAGTGTCCTCAAGTTTTTGTGAGATGAAAAACATAAAGAGATTCAGTTTCTAATAATATGACAAAAACATGAACTGGAGAAGTTTTACTTGATAAACAAATTAATCAAAATATGTATTTTCCATCAGTCTGTTTGATTAATCGCTCAAGCGAATACACAGTACAATGAGTTACAGGAAGTTTCAAAAATAAATGCTCTGTTCATCTTTTGGACTGACAACGTGCTGTATCTGATACGGATTCCTGCACATGCCTAAATGAATGAATTCAATAAATAGATGTAATGTGATCAACCACACCCTTCTGGTCCCTTGAGTAGGATGAAACAAGCACACGTGCAGAATTTGACCTGTGAATGATGTCCAGCTTTCCTACAAATAAACACAAACTCCTGTGAACACACGAACACACTCACACAGTCAGCATTCTCGCTCTTTAAAGCCTTCCAGAAAACTTCATCGAGCTTCAGAACCTGTGAGCCATCTGGGAGGGACCATCAACGCTCTGGCCAGTGAATTACATCAGCTATGATGTCAGTCTTTGGGCTCCCACTGCACCCCATGAGCACACACCCCTGAAACTAGCAAACCAAACACACATGCAGGCTTGTATGCATATCTATGTGGAGAACACAGCACACAACAAATCTTACTGTTACTAATGAGATTAACATGTGAAAAGATCAACATGGTTACTATAATAACACATTATTTACGGCTGTACACACAAAGAAATGTAGTTAGAGAGAGACTGGTTTCATTCTGTCAAAAACTGAAGTTATAATATGTCTAATTTTGATAAGATTTGTAGGATGTTGAACTTTGTTACCGACTGATCCAATGTGTGGTTGTATCACTCATAAACGACTGTGTGTGTATGTGTGTGTCAGTGTCTTTCTTTCCCTTTATCCTTATCTATTTTTACTCTTCCTAGCTTTTTTACTGCCTCTCTCTCTTCTCTTTAGCAAAAAAATGTTTTTGAGCGCACCCCTCAAAACCCTCCCATGTAATATTTATTCAGTTCCTTTTTGTCTAATAACCCGGTAAACTCTGCATACTTCAGCCTCAGACCTCCTGTCTGGGCTTTCTCAGCCCATCTGGCACCCAAAGGAGGTTCAAACAGACTTTAATAAGAATGATTTTCAAACAGTATTTGAAACAATTTGTTAATGCTAAGCTGAGGGCCTCCCAAGATAAAGTCCGTAAGGCTTTTCATTGGAGGAAAGAAGCAGCAACCACAAATTTCCTGTTTGAAAGACCAAAACCAGACCAAGTAACAACAAACAGAAACAACACTGAGCTTGGATTTAGCTACTTATGGACTGCTTATTTCTTACCTGAATTTTCTGCCCTGCATTTCTAAGGATTTCTCAGTAATCAAAATACAACTACCACATCCCATTTAAAAGGAACAGTCACCTTGTGTGAACCACCAGATTCAGTGTTTTAATCACTGAAGGGTCGACTGCAGACAGAGGCAATGGAAAATGTAACTCCACACCATCCTCATACTTTGATACCACTTTAAACAAATACTTTCAGTAATGTAATTAAACATTCCATGACAGATGATAGAGTGCGATATTTTTGTTGCAATGTATATTCCTGCTAAATCATACTTATAGTGACTGATTTCCCCACAAAAATGCCCTTAAAAGTCAGCAGCAGGATCCAATATTAGGAGTTTTTCCAGTATCATTTAATTCTTGCCTACTGTTGAGATCTCAAAAATGGGCAGAGAACCAACAGGTATTGATTTTTGAGTAAAGGAAGTTCGAGTTTAGTGTCTCATTCTAAACAGGATGGCCAGTGGTCATGTTATCCATGTTGGTGTGTGATGTGTTTGGAGTGTGGCGTTTCACCACCGGGCTGTTCACCACACTGTAAACACTCTGGTATACCTGATAGTGGCAGATTATGGTTGTGGGTTTGCATATGTGTCTGCTTGCACGTGTGTGTGTGTTTGCTCATGTGTCAGTCTTTTGATCTGCAGCCCGACTTTTGTTGTTTTTTCGCCGTTATCAGAGAGATTACTCACCTCTTCCTGTCTCCCACAATGCATTACTGTTTTTATCAGCGTTCACAAGAGGTGGAAAGATGCTAGGATGTGAACCCCCTTCATACCTTCCACTCCCATATCGTCTCTCTTTTTCCCCCATTGTGTATCTCACTTCCTTTCACTCCTCTGCGCTACTTTAATCTGTGGCCTTGAAGCATTTTCACAACTTCAGTTGTTTTCTGTTGTTTGTCTCCTGTTTTCAGTCCTTAGTATAAGCTCGGTGCTGCATTATCATCTCAGATGAAAAATATGTTGATATGTGTGAGCTTTGAAATGCAGAAAAAATTGGTGTGCAGAATGATGGCATCACAAGTGATGAGGAACGGGTGAAAATCTTATCCGATCATTTTATGGACTTGCATACAAAATGGAAAGGAATATAACATGTTATTTTGGTCTGTATACCTGCACACAGAGTCCATCTTTATTGTGTTCAAAAGGTTTGATTACATTGGCCAGAAGACAATATGACTTTGTTTTGCGAATAATGAAAGTAAATGGTCTACAGCTTCTATTTATGTATGCATAAATGCACAAGATCTAAGCATTCCCAACAAGATGGATGTGTGGTTCCCCCTTTTTCTATTCTAAATCTTTCTAAGTTATTAATTAACTTACAGTAAGTGTTCACAGAAGCAATGATTTCAACAGCCAAATTACTCTGCACTCGTCTATGTGCAGTATCAAGTCATACACTCTGTATCTCTGCTCAGAAGGGGGTATTGGGTTACTCTATAAACGGACAGAATCGCTTCATTAAATAGCTTATTAAATAGGTTATTTGACAGAGTGGTATGTGACATATCTCTGTGTTTTAAGTAGTATAAGGTTACCCCTTCCCCTGGGCCATAACATATTATGAAATACGCAGGTTGCTTTGTGCAAGTCCCGGGTCATGGCCTGCTAAATATTTAGGGAGGGTGTACAGGCCCCTGCAGCCCTCCCAGACTGAGGGAGACACGATAGAAATGGCAAAGAAAATAAACAAACACAGCTTTGCAGCAGGTTGGTGGTCATATTAATTTAAGTGGAAGAAATCTGTTTCACCCAGTTTATTCCTGGTTAATGATTATCTCAGATTAGTGGTTAAAGAAAAAAGTTCATTGTGTGCTTTTGTGTATCTCCCATGTGAACACCGACAGTCTAATTTAAATATTTCCACTTTATAGGAACAATGTTTTGACTAGTCCATTAAACAATTAGACAAATGAGGTCTACGTCTGTGCTCATTCCCTTCTACTGCAAAAAGACAAACTTTAATGACTCTGTGCAAAGGCATGCAGTCGTTCTGGGAGAATCATTTTCACACAAGTATTTTTTCTTTCAATTTTTGGACAAAGTTAAAGTGCTTTTTCTGCAGTTGCTCCCCAGTGAGGATGTGATCTGAGTACAAAATCTTCTGTCTTGAAGCGCAGCATCACACTGAGACCAAGTACATATTTACAAAATGGGTGTATGTATGTGGGTTAAAATTGACGTGTAATCACTTGATGAGTTAAGGAGTCGTGAGCAAAAAACACACAGAGAGAATGAGTGTGTTGGGTATATGGGTGTGTGTGAGTGTGTGTGTGGCTCCTATGTGAAAAGCCCATGTAGGTGTCCCCTGTGTGTTGACAAAGGGATTAGTTAAGGATCAACTAGATCTTGCAGAGCCATGAAGACATTTGCAGACAAGAATCTGCACACACACACACACACACTGAAAACTGACCCCACACAAACAAGCTTACCTCCTGCCACCACTGAAGAAACAGTACAAAATCCCAGACACAAACACACACAAACACTGCCACTACTTACCCCACCGAGCTCAGAAACATCACCTACAGCCACACACTATAAATAAACAGTACTGACAAGACAGACGCACACACACATAAACACACACCTTCTGCCAGCGTGTTGTCCTCTGAGTGTCCATTCAGGCTGGTCATGCTGGAGATTTGTCCATTTTTCTGCAAAGACTGAAAAAGACATAAAGAAAATCAACAATCTGAGTCAAGTGGTATTTGAGGTTTTAAAAAATGAGTTATGTATGATTTGTTTTCTTTTAAGGAATAGTGAAATAGTTTGACTTTTTATGAGTTCGTTTTTTACGAGAAGATTGATATCAATCTCATGAAAGTAGCTATAGTGCACATGAAGCTAGCAGCATGTTAGCCTAGCTTAGCATAAAGACTGGAAACGGGGGAACAGTTAGCCTGGCTCTGTACAAAGGTGAAAAAAATCTGCCTACAATACCTCTAGAGCTCACTACCTAACATGTCGTTAGCTTCACATCTGTCCATCAAGTCGGGAGCTAAAGCCAGAAGGAGGTTAGCTTACAGTAGCTTAGCATAGAGGCTGGAAACAGAGGGTAACAGCTAGATTGGCACAGTGGAAAGTTAAAAAATGCACCTACCAAAAATAACACTCAGTAATTCACAAGTTGTTGGTTGTTCAGTCTGTGCCAAGCTAGTTTCCCTGTTTCCAGTCTGATATCATGCTACAGTACGCTAACCGTTAAGCTAACCCAGTCCTGGCTCTTGCTCCATACTTAACACATAGATATGAGATATCAATAATTTAATCTGGCAACAAGAATGCGACTAAGGGTATTTATATAAAAATGTCAAACTATTTCTTTTAAGCATTCATGACAAAGCACAGCCTTCACCAAAGCACTAAACTTGTTTGTCAGCACTCTGCACCATAGATACAATCCATAATGCAAACAACCAAATAAATGTCTTTATCGAAACCGACCCATCATGCTTTATGATCAGTGAATCAGCCTACCAGACCTACCAGGATTAGATCCTTATTAGATCATTAAAGAGTGTTACACATAGTTTTATAAGCAGGCAGTAAAAGTTATCGTTAAAAAGACAAAAACATCATGTCAAGGACTGAAAATGGGTTAAGTCACATCAGGTCACATTCACAGCATCTCGTTAAAGTCATTCCTCTGTTGGTGGGTCAGATGATTTTGTTCAGCGGTCAAATCTGTGGCAAGTTGGCAAACAGAAAAGAGCTTTATAGCAATCGTACTAAATGATATTTTTTCATTAAGTGTGTTAACATGTAAAGAAGACAGAGCCTGGCTCACAGCACCTTATCAGTGGATCTGGGTCCCAACAGAGTTTTTTTCTGGTAGCAACCAGCTCCAACTGACAGCCGTACAATGGCAGGCAGGCCAGAGCTTTGTCTGTCCCAGCCAGGGGAGAGGGAACCAGAGCCTCCCCACAGAGCTGCTAATCTACCTAATGGACAACTCAGGCTACATTCCCACCAGCCCAAAGTCCTCCAGGATAGCCCTGAAATATGACACCACAGAGGAGACACTCTGCTTGGGACAGGTTGGAGGTGGGGGGAATTGTACCAAAAGATGAGAAAAAGAAAGTGAGAGCTGTCTTGAGGAGTGAAGGGAGGGAGGACAGGTCATCAGGTGAAGGGCTGTCCTCAACAAGATGCCGTAACTAGGAGGAATACAAGAAAAGCCAACTCTCTCCCTTTGCAAACCGTTTTCAAGTTGAAATGTGTTGCAGGAGGTCACAGGGGGCAATAAGAATGGAAACAATTGCTTCTCTTCTGTAAAACTTCTACTTAACTACCATCCAAAGACACTTAGCTTCATTATGTGGCAGACCCCTGAGCTCCATTTCATCCCAAGGACTGTCATAAGTCATTTCTTTGATGCACAAATAACGTATTTTGTTTGCATTGTCTTCTGATCTGCTAACCAGATCAAATGAGGCGACTTGGATAATAGTGTGGTCATAACTGCTTGTAGATGTAATCAGAAACCCTAACTACTAATACAACAACACTCTTAGCCCCTGCTTGCCCCCTTCTAAGTGCTCCCAGCCAGCAAACAGAAATTGAGAACATTGTTGTTAGTTAACATGGTTCCTTTAGCGATCCACCCAGGAACACAATACTAAAGTAAGTGTGTGCCAAACACAGCTGCCCCATTAGCACATAGGTTGTGTGACTCCCACCTCCTTTGTAAAAAAAAAAAAAAAAAAAAAAGGAAGGAAAAAATTACAAATACTGGATACTGCAACATAAAATGCAAATTATGATCTGATCGCATAGCTGAGATTGAACTGTCAGATGAGAAAACGACCCAATGATATGATTGGTGTTTCCAACCATTCCAACCAGTCATGTAAAAGATCTGTAGGACTAAATGTATCAGCAATATGCAAGCGACTGTGTTTGATTATTGGTGAAACGTGATGCTTCCACTATTCACTTATATCTGCATGTTGGCGAATCATTTTTGATGTACTGGGAAGATCATTATTGCGCACTGGGAGCATTTACACCCGCACATATACCCTCACATATAAAAAGCTCATTGGTTCAAATGCTTTCACACGGTGGTGGATGGTCTTGTCATTTCAGTCCTTTTAAAGCCCTCAGGACCTCCGATCAGATTTAGTGTGTGAGCCATCAGCTGACCTCCAGACCTGCAGCGACCCCGCCCTCCCCTAGTTTACCTCATGACTGGCATTCCCAGCATTCCTTGCCCTCTTCACCAAAATTCCACAGATCCCCCAACACCTGACTCTGCCCTCTTATTTCAGGCCACCTCCCCCAAATGGTTACCCTTTCACCACCTCTCTCCCTAAATTACCTCACAAGCCCCCTCTGACCCTGTCAAAATACCACTCCTTCTTGGTGTCAAAAATGTTGCTGCCATATTCTCACGGCAGCAACTGTTAGACGCAGGGCAAATCCTTCAAGAGCTATGGCAGAGACTTTTTAGGATGAGGATGACTGAGCCTCTTCTGTCATAATATAAAAGAGTAAACTCAACCCCAGATCCCTGGGGAATTATGTCCATATCGGACGATTCTGCACCTTACAATTTACACCCAATACTGATATTCAGTCACAACAGCAGAAGTGGTGTGTCCTACATATAGTGAAGTGGAAAGAAAGGGTGTGGTCGTTGGGGTGTGGCATGTTGGACTTTCATGCAGACTGGAGTTTGCGTCCTATTGCAGACCTTCAAGTAAAGATTTCACAGCATTAACCATCACCACAATCTTTCCATGACCTCTACCAAGTGTTTTAGTAGCCCAGCCTTAACCATAACACAACCATTTATTAATTTATTATGTAAAAATGTAGCCTTATCCAGAGTTATATTCACCAATACATGCACAGACGTGTCATGTCTTGCCTGAATTGATGTCACTTGTCGCAAAAGTCCAGAAGTTTTGAAATGAAAAAAGCTATTTGCTTAGCTGTTACTAGCCTGAAATAGCAGAATCTCCAATAAAACGGTCGTGTTGTGTTGTGGGTAATTTAGGGGATAGGTTTTGACTAAGATGGACTGGACACAGGTGGTAGGTTTAAACTTATAAACTTGTTTTAATGCTCTTCTGAAGAGAGTGATCAATATTTGTGTTAAGCAACTCTCATGTGATCGGTTAAAGGAAGAAGACTTTACCTCATAGGAAGGATTTCATGTCCGACCTGTACAGAAATGCTTGAGAGTGAAGGCTGTGCCGGTATTATAAGAACTGCAGTTTCATTCCAGTGAACTGACACTGAACTGACCCAAAAACTGATAGGTTCAGTGTTGCCAGAGCTGCTCCAAATTCCTTTCATTTCCCAGACAAAATATGTTCAAGTGTCACTGCCAGTTGTGCATTTTTTGACGTCTGCTTGGTCACCATGGTCTGCCACAAAGACCTAAAGACAGACTTAGACGCGCTACAAAAAGTGCACAAAGGAATGGTCACAAAGCAAAACATCTGCTGAACAAAACAAAAGTGTGGAAAAAACAGTGTTTTGTTTTCTGTGTGTTTTTCTGAGTAATGTGATCTGATTTGATTTACTTTATTGGAAGACATTTGATCAGCCAGTTTTATTTCATTGAATTTACTTTTCCTATTTTGCAGCATTCTGGCGCCTATATTCAACAAGATTAGATAGAGAGACATCATGTGCAAGAGATACATCCTGAACGTGAGGATGTATGTTTGCTTACACGTGTACAGTATGTATAGGTGGAACCTTTTACTGACTATATAAAACCACAAGGACCAAGTACCAGTCAACTCCTCCTGCTCCTGCCTCTCCTATAAGCTTTTTCAACTCTATTCATTTGTTCTTGTGCTCGTCATTTATCACAAGAGGCTTATACTCACAAAAGACGATTTTATCTTCCTCCTTCCCTCTGCGCAGCCTCTTTCACTTTAGTGTTTACACATCCATTAGGCACTTGGTGTCTGACAGCCAGCAGACCTGTGTGCCACTTTGTAATTGCTGAGTCACCATTCAGACTTATAGCTGCTATTGTTACTTTAATCCAACCTCTCAAATCAACTAGCAAGTACAATGAGCAGGCAGGTAAAGCTGAACTGGACAGAAACTTAAATCTTAAAGGAACTTAAAGGATTAAATCACAAATCCCAGAAATCCACATTAAAGGATCAGGCTGGAAAAGACCAAAATCAGTAATTCATTTTTCATAATTTTCTTGTGCACAATAAATAAAAAAAACTTTACATTTCCTACAGGTATTCCTAAGGTATTAATGTAACTATTTATTCAAAGCATGTACTCTGTTTCTATGACATAGAGCTAAACCGCTAGCCCACAGTTCTCGCCCCCCATCTCTTGACTAGAAAACCTGCATAGTGAGTGCTTTAACGTTCACAAATATAAACAGATAGATCATATCTCGCCATCACGTAGGAAAGTCAGTGTTGAATTGTTTCTGGTGCTCCTTTAATCACAAAAAATAAGTCTAAAGTCTAATTTGTTACTTTTATCCTAAAATCCTTGCCATCTGATTGTCAACATTAAGAATGGCAAACAATTGCAGGATCAGCACTGGAGGAAAGATTAGATTTTTGCTATTTTCCTATGATCTTTTTTACCACTCTTTCTGCTTTCACTTTCCTGAATTTATCTGTGATTCTTATTTCCTCAGAACTGCCTCTCTCATTTACTTCTTGGCAACACCTCTAAACTCAGTCACTCCTGGAGAGAGAGACGACCCGCTGTCTCCTATATCACTCCACAAAGGCCAGCCGAAGAGATTTATATACCTTAAACCAAACACAGAACGCAGGGGGAAGGGGGTTAATGGAAAAGAAGAGGGTGACGCAGCTGGCAAATTACATCTAAAACCAAGGTCTCAGAGAGAAGAGGCTGAACTAAGTATGCAAAAACAGCTTTGCTGACCTTTACTTAAATCTGATCCACTCAAATAAGACAGAGGAGGCTTGTCAAACAGAGTACAATACTGATGAAGCAGAGACAGCAGTCATAAATCCTCACCAGCACTGTGTAATGGCAGTATTTTGACCATGCACAAATGGACAAGGAGTACACTTAATTGTTGAATACTGATTTTAAATTTCCCTAACCCTGCACAAATATAAAGACAGAGTCCAGTGTCACAGTCTGTCTCAGTAAACTGCTGCTGTTGCTTCGAAACACTAGCTATCACGTTTGGATTATTCCCACATGAACATATGAACACACGAGCAAAGTCGCAGTAGGAGATAACAGGCTTAAAGACTCTCTGTGGGGTCGTAGTTTGTTCGTGACAGTTAACCTCATGACCTCTGAGGTGTGGACAGAGTCCCAGAGCAGACGAAAGGAGAATGAGACCATTGGAGGGGGCGACTGGGAGGATGGAGAACAGAAAGATAAAGGCTGAGGAGAGGAGGAGTGAGGGGAGGTAAAAGCAGAGATGTGAAGATAGAAAGAGAGAGGAGATGAGAAACAGAGAGTGAGAGTGAGGAGAAAAACGATGGCAAGAATGTACTCCTGGGAGACTAGTCCTTCACTAAGGACTCAATTTTAATGGCATGTTTACGTTCAGTCAGTCATCCCGTTGGAGTCCAGGCCTTATTGTGTCTGGCTCTTGCTCGATTTTTCAAAGAGGGGAATTCAAGCTAATTTTGACAGATTTTACACCATTGTTATATTTCCTGCTACAAGCAGACAAAATTATCTGCTGTTTAAAAAAAATGTTCCTCTTGGTCCTCTGAAAATACATCAGATTATAGGAAGCAAAAAGAAAAACGGAGAGATGTCGATTGGACACCAGAGGGTCTTGTAGGAGTAGTTAAACATTTTAGGAGACATGCTTGTCTGCAAATGATAAATATGAAGCAATTCTCAGTTCTTAGTTAGCGTAGCCTAGCTTAGCACAGCCACAGCAACCAGCCAGAAAATAGTCAGAGGAAACAGTCCAACACCACAACTTGTTATACAGACTAAACAAACAGGGCATCACACATACATTTGTGAGTTTTATAGTTGCTGGTAGGTGGATTTTGTTACTTTTAGATAAGGCCAGGCTAGCTGTTTCCCTCTGTTTCTAGTTTTTATGCTAAGCTAAGCTAAGCTAACCTGCTGCTGGCTGTAGCTTCATAGTTATCATACACACAGACTAGATGAGATCTTCTAATCTAACTATTCAAGAAGGCAAATAAGTGTATTTACAAAAATGTTTTTAAACTAACAATATGTGACTTAACTACAGTATTAAGTATCAGTAAATTGTATTATTAAAATCTAGAGAGTCCAATATATTCAACATGCTCCAACTGCCAACTGAACCATCATCATCTGAGCAATCCTGATGATTAAACTCCTCCAATAAACTATTCTAAGCAGGCTAAAACAAGCCGCAAGAGGTATTTGCCAATAAATATTTCACCTAGGTCTAACGGGAGGTTTCAGGGGCCTGTGTGACCATCATGTCCGTCTCCCTCTCCCTCTCCCTCCCTCTGCCTTCATGTCTCTTCACCCCTGCCAGCCCCCAATCTATTATCCCTGACCCCCACATTCAGTACATACCAAAGATCAAAGCCTGACAAGAACCCCGACGAGTACTCTCACTGTTTCCACAATCCTTTAACTCTGCTCAGGTGCTCAGACTGTGGGTACCTGTGCTTCTGTGTGCGTGTGTGTGTGTGTGTGTGTGCTGCTCAGAGCAGTTTGAAGTTAGATAGAGAAACACTGTTGAATCAGTCATGGATCACTAAAGGATTATAATAAAGGCTGTCTCTGTTCAAATCATGCTTTTTATAATAAACAAGTTTTTGGCTAATTTGTTTGAGCTAAATTCACAGTAAAATTTCAAAAACATTTGGATTGGAGCGAATTTGACATCAAGTCATATCCAGATGTATTACAGATCCACTTCTGCTCTATATACAAAGCAGGTTTGACTATGTGATTTTATTTATAGTGGCGTTCAGGAAGAGAGGCATCTGTTACAATAAATCTGTCAACCCCTCAACCCACTGTCAACCCACTCAGACACAAGCAAAAGTGTGGAGACAAAATCTCCATGTGTATGAATTATGTCTTTGTGTCCTAAAGTGTGGCAGCCAATTAGTCTGTTAGTTTATCTTTAATGGATGAAGCTCTATTCAGTCTGGTGTTTGTCTGACAGTCAAAAATTGCAATTCATGACAACTTATCAGGATTGAATTAATCATTAGTAATAACTGGATAAATTACAATCACTACATTTGACTTGTTACGGTTTTATGGTTCAAATCAAATCTGTAGACATAAGACTAGAATCAGATTAAAGCCACAAAATGAGAACTTGAGACTTGACTCAATTAAGATTTGGCGACTCGGTTATATAAAACACTTCTAACGCAGCAGCCACACAGCACAACAGATCAAATACTGTGTCGATTTATAGTGGTCATGAGACTTGCAACTGACTTGCTATTTGCTTTTGAAAACTTCAAACTTGATTTGCATTCGCCCCAAAATGTTGGTTATAACTAATAAAAATTATTAATTTACATGAAAGCGGCACAAAATTGCTGTTTGTTGTTACTCATATTGTCAGAGATTTGAAGAGTTGAAAAGTATAAATTACCTCTTAGTTGGAAACTAATTTTGCAAAGACAGATTCTATGATATGGTCTGTGGCCCACTCCTTCTTACCACATCAGTCTGTTTGCATGAATGTCATCTGTATTTAATTTCAGGTTCACGTGAGAAGAGAACCTGAGGGACACTGAATTAGACAAATAAAACAGCAGAAGGATGAAAAGCTAAGACTAAAGTATGTGCGTGTCTGTGTGTGTTAAAGAAAACCAACAGACCGAGTGACCCTAAAGCCGCAGAGTCACACACCTGTTAGCCGCCATTTTAGAACAACAGATGCAACCAGGTTGTCCTCTTCTACCTACATCAGTGCATCACTAACCCTTTAACCCAAAGTCTCTATACCTCCCACAATTTGTCTGTTTTTCATCACCCCCATCCCTTCATCTGTGCGGCTGCTACACTTGAACAGCAAACGGAGCCAAACAACAACAACAGCCTGGTCACAGGAAAGACCCCCCAGGACACGATCATAATCAGGCCACACTGGCCAGCGTTTGACCCCACGGGCCTGGCTCTCTAAATAGGTTGAAATAACAAATCCACCCCGTTTGCTGACCCTCCTGTCATGAATCTCTAAATATCTCTGAGCCCTGATAAGCATCTGAGCTCCAGAGTCATATGTGAGAAAAGAAGATGACTAGTGAGAGGGGGGTGTCTGGAACGCATACAGACGCTATAAATGTGGCTTTAATTAGTGAGACATTTAAACCAGACTGTTTGTTCTGGCTTTAGGCCTGAAATTACTCTTAAATTATTGCCCTACTAATGTCCATATGTTTGATCTAAGTTTTGGCACAGAGACAACATTCAGGGTCAAATGCGTCACTGAAACTTGGGGCCATCCAAATAGTTTGGAGAATAGTTTCCACAGTCAGGTCCTGATAGTTGGTGTACATATCTGAGAAGCAGCTCATATTCCGTCTTAAAGCTGAAATCTGTAACTTCCAATGCAGTGACAAGAAGTACATAATAATAATTCAAAATGTCGTAAATACAGTGAAGAGGAGAGATAACTTAGATTAACTTATAAATGGAATTGAGATCATGAACTTAATTTATTTTATTCCACTTGGTGGAAGTGGAAAAACCTGTAAACAGAAAAGTAACATATCTTCACCTTATGTTGGCAAACTGTTGCCTATTTACACATCCAGCAGACACAGAGCAACATTAACATTACTTTGGAG